>NC_045803.1:20145426-20330426 GCF_009873245.2 Balaenoptera musculus | reverse complement strand
TCATGACATGGGTACAAGGAACACTTCACATCCCTCTTACCTCTTCTCTATGAAACAACATTCAAGCACCATGATAAACATCAGAAGACTCAGTCTAGGTGTTAGGAAGATAGTCAAGGGTGGTGGGGACCCCAACGATAGGTGCCAGAGTTGGTCACTATGGCAGGGAGAGATGTGAGTCGACGTCACTAATTTAAAATTAAGTTTGCTCTAGCAGTGGAAAGCATGTGTACTGATTCCAACTGGGTTTACGAATAGGACTATTTTTTTGTCATTTCATGTAACTGAACATCCAGAGGTATTGGGCTTGATGCATGCTCTAGCAGTGACTCAACAGTTCCATCAAGAATCTGGGTCTTTCCCTCTCTCTTCCTTCCTTCCTCCCTCCCTCCCACCCTCCCTCTCTCTCTCTTTCCTTCCTTCTTTCTTTCTTTTTCTTTATTTTTTCTTCCTTTTTCTTTTTTTCTTTCTTCCTTCCTTCCCTCCCTCTTCCCTCCCTCTCTCTCTCTTTCCTTCCTCCATCCCACCCTCCTTCCTTCCCTCCCTTCCTTCCTCCCTTCCTCCCTCTCTCTCTTTCTTTCTCTCTCTCTCTTTCTTTCTCTCTCTCTTTCCTTCTTTCTCTCTTTCCTTCTTTCTTTATTTTTCTTTCTTTCTTTCTCTCTCTCTCCCTTTCTTTCTTTTTTTCTTTCTCTTTCTCTTTCTTTCTTCCTTCCTTTCTTTCTTTCTTTCTTTCTTTCTTCCTTTCTTTCTTTCTTTCTTTCTCTCTCTCTCTCTTTCTTCCTTCCTTTCTTTCCTTCTTTCTTTCTTTCTTTCTTTCTTTCTTTCTTTCTTTCTTCCTTTCTTTCTTTCTTTCTCTCTCTCTCTCTCTCTTTCTTCCTTCCTTTCTTCCTTCCTTCCTTTCTTTCTTTCTTTCTTTCTTTCTTTCTTTCTTTCTTTCTTTCTTTCTTTCTTTCTCTCTCTCTTTCTTTCTTTATTTCATCAGCTTTGGCTTTCTCCTCTGGCTGCCTGTTCTCATGATTGCTGGCTGGTGGGCCATAACAGCTGGGGTTGCTTGCTTTCTTTTATTCTCTTTGGTGTGAATGGGAGTAACTGTCTCTCCAACCACAGGCTGTAAGATTGTTCCTTCTTTCTGACTGGACACACCCAGGTCACCTGCCACTCTTGGACCAATAACAGACCCTAGGAGAATGGAGTATGCTGACTGGCTTAGAGGATCAGATCCCTTCCTGGGTCTGGGATCAATAATTGAAAACAAGTAGAACAATAACCAAGCAGAACTGGGGCTGTGTGGGGAAGGTGGAAGGAGAGGAAAAGCACTGTGGAGGAGACCAATGGTGTCATTTCTCAGATCTTCTACCTTATCAAAAGAAGTAAGAAATCTGGATTTTAGATGAAATCTTCCTATTTCAAATAAAGACAACTAATTTAATTTTTTTTTCCTAAAAATTCCATGATGGTCCATAATGTGTGGCCCAAGAAAGCATAATTAGGCAAGATCTGAAGGTAGCCCTTGGGTCTCCAGTTTGGGGTTTCTAGGGCAGTAGAATGAAGGACATGATGAGTGGATGGAATCCATTAGAGAAGGACGATCAGGATGGTCAAGAACTCTGGAATGAGAAACTCTTGGTGTCTTTTTTCTTCATTCTTGTGACTGCCTGGGAATAACACATGGAATAGATTTCAGTGGGCCCCCAAAAGCACCTCAGAGACCTTTAAAAGGTCAAGAGCTTTCTTAAGAACTTAACTTACTACCTGAGAGTAACTTGGGTGCTACAAAAAATCAAGATTAATGTTCATTGGAAATTAAATCCTGCCTTTTCCCCCTTAGGAAAATTCTAAATGATAGCAGAAGCATGGATCAGCTGAGAAAGCTACAGGTTTTCTGTTCCAAAAATGCTTTTGTTGCTAATTAAAATTAGTCTAATTTTGAAATGATCACATCATTAAAGAGTATTTCAACTGATATTGATTTGATGATACCTACAAACATCTTAGAATAAAGAGGCTGGTGTTTTGACATTATAAGGTGCTCTGATTAAACCTAGACCTGTGAAACTGATGACATGAGCTCCTGATAATTCTTCATTTGTTTTTTTTTCCCCCAGCATGAAATAATTATGAATACCTCACTTCATGCAATCCACGTTTATTTTATTTTTTACAGGGATGGAGGATGGCTGGATAAAGTCCTAGTTCTTTGCTTGTCTAAGGTATTGCTCTAGCAATATCTTAATTAAATCTAGAGTCAAGATGAAATATCTGTCCAAAGTATGTTTCTAATCCTTTCAAACTTGCAGTTTTGATGTGTGACCCTGGGCCAAGTCTTTTTTTTTTTTTTTTTTAACATCTTTATTGGAGTATAATTGCTTTACAATGGTGTGTTAGTTTCTGCTGTATAACAAAGTGAATCAGCTATACATATCCTCATATCTCCTCCCTCTGTGTCTCCCTCCCACCCTCCCTATCCCACCCCTCTAGGTGGACACAAAGCACCGAGCTGATCTCCCTGTGCAATGAGGCTGCTTCCCACTAGCTATCTATTTTACATTTGGTACTGGGCCAAGTCTTTAGAATGGTGTCTATTATGTCAATAAATCTTCTGAGACGTGTCAGCCAGGACACTGGGAAGGAGGGCTGGCTTTCAGAGAGGCTGGAGGTTGGCGGGGACAATTTCAGAGAGTTATCTCTTTATTCCCTGGGACAGGCCCTTTGCCATACTGCCTATTCTTCATCAATATTCTGTTCTTTCATGGCTACTTCCCTCTATTTGCCTGGCAAGTCTACCCTACACCTTCAGCCTGTCCAAATCTAACCACCTGCAAATGTCTACACTGAAATCTACCCTTTTCAGAATTCAAATAAACATGGATCTTTCCCTTCTTCACCATGTGCAGAAGTTACCAGTGATGCCAACCATCTTGACAGTCAATCAAATTCCTTCAGCAGATTTTACCTTGGTTCATTCAACAAATATTTATAGAGCCCATTCTCTGTGAGAGGTGCTATTTGTATTAGAAAGACGTGCTGTTTGTGGTGAGAAAGACAGACAGGTAAGATCTCTGCTCTCAGGGTACTGACATTTTGAGGGTGTGACAGGCAATAAACAGCTAGGCAAATAGGTAATTTTAAATTTCTAAATGTCGCACAAAGGAAATGAAGAGGGTAGCATGACAGAGAGATCGGTGATGGAGAACCATGTAAGGGAGGGGAGCAGGTTGGCCTCTTAAAAGTATGGTTTTCAGGCTGAGACCTGGGGATGAGAAGGGGAAGAATAACCCAGAACATTCACAGTGTTGCCTGGAGTCCACACATGGGCTCCTCTACTCTTCCTACCTTCTGGATTAAATGGCTCAGAGAGCCAGATGAGATACACTTGTCTTAAGGGCTAGATGGGATATACCTGTCTCCAGAGACTCTTTGGATGCTGCTACTGGGCTGAGTATCCAGGTGGTATCCACTGGAGACTTGCTGAGCTTAACTGATGGAGAGGAAGAGTCCAGATTCTTCCCACTTCCTAAAGAGGAACAAGACAAGAGCAGTTTGGTATTACTATTAATCTTTGAGTGAGGAAATCTCAGTCCTAGGAGTTACTGTGTTTCTTTGACTACACGTTGCCAGAATTTCACAAGTTCTGAAATGCAAAACCATGGTAGGTTCTTCACCACCTACTGGAGTGAATGAAAACCTCTAAGCTTTTTTTCTGCCATGTGTTTCTCCATCTTTCCCTCCATGTCTTTCCAAAACATCTCTGGTGACCCAGCCCCAAGGCCCTCCTCTGACACAGTGTGAGGCTGATTCCTGGCTGGCTTGTGGTACTACTATTTGGGACCACATCCCATCTTTCCTATTAGACCAGACCTGTCCTAGAGGACCATGTTCGATTCCTCCTGTGTGCTCAGAGGGACAAGCAGGGCAGGCCACGGAGTGTGTTAGGACAGTGGGGATTGGCCACCAGGGACTTCCTTTGGCCATAGAGACTGTCAGATGGCTGTGATTCAGGGTGTCCATGGACTGAGTGCCAGAGCCAGAATGACCAGCAGCAACTTGTCAGGGCACCTTACAAGGAACCTTTTGCCACTCAACCAAGGTAAGGAAGTGTCCGATGTGTGTGTAGCCAGAGATGGTGACTTAGCTTCTCTTGTTTGGAGCGTATCCAGTGAAGAAAGTCAAGGTTGCTGTGACTTGGCTGTGACCTGGGGATTTAGTAGCATTTCACTGAAAGTTTTGAATTAGCCCATGTTGCTTCAGATCTCACATCCATTCAGTGCTGGGCCAAGTCATTGGTTCTCAGCCTCTGGGATCCAGACAGTCATGAAAACCAGAGTTCACAGTTGCCATTTCTTTAAGCTCTTGGTGCTGACGCCACAAACCATGATGGCCAGCAGGTTCTAAGAATGCTTCTCTGTGTCTTCCTCTCTGTGGGTGGCCCTATGGTTTCATTATCCCATTCTACCATCTCTGGGAAGAAGAAAAAACAGTTAACTTCTTACGCTCTTTATGATTCAAACTTCCTTCCGCATTGTTGGTGATACATTTTGAAGGAGGGACCAAGGGCACCAGGGGATCATTTCTCCTGTCAGGAACGTTTCGAAGATCATGTTAATTCTTCTTCTAACTTACAAGGAATTATCAAAACAATGTCAGCTACAACTAATTTCATCTGCATATGATATCTGCAATGATTCCAAAGTGGAAGACATATTTACACAGTGAGACTTCTCATTGCTTGGGATTTTCTTTGTCTCCAAACATCCTGGGATGCAGCCATGCAACTGTCCACTTAGATGCCCTCTGAGAGCTTCTTTGACACACTGTCCCAAGTTTCTCTGCCTACTTGAAGGAGGAGCTCTGAATGCATGACAGATACTACTTTGGCTCTTGATTTCAATGAGTTTACTGTTTATATTGAGTATTTTAAAATAGAGTTTTACGTTCTTACTGGTTTTATGAGTTCCAATTGAAGAAATACCCAAAGTGAATATTTTATGGCACCAAATGTACAATCCAGCACACAGGGAAGGCTTGCAAAGTGGAAGTTCAATTCAGTTCCAACCCCAGTCAGTGACTGCTGAAACCTCCACCAAGCTGTGATTATGGACCAGTGACAAGCCGCCAGATGACTATCCCTCCTGGGGGGCCTACCAGCCCAGTGGCTGGGGCCAGGTGTTGTATGGAAGTGACTGGTATGCTTCTCCTTTTCCAGAATGGTTGTTTATGATGGGTAACCCAACAGGCTCTTCTCTGAGGAGAGAAGATGGGTAAGGAAGAAATTCCTCTGGCTGGAGAACATGGTGCATACCAAAGTATGGAAATGTGTTACGTCCTGCTTGTCTACCTGCTGGGGACAAGCTTAGGAGGATGCCTAACCTAGGTTCTCAGTGTTCCTGTAGATCTTTGTGAACTCCTGGGGTCTGGATTGCTGCCTTCCTTCACAGAAGCTATGGGAACTTTGACTAGATGAATCATCCCAGCCTCAGGACCAGGGTCCTATGGGATGAGCCCAGGAGTAAACAAGCCCCATTCGGAGCCTTTGGACATCACCATTCCAGGTGCACTGACCCACTTCAACTTCCAAGTGTCAGTGTCTGCATCACTGTGCCTCAGGGATTTTTGTTCCAGAAGCACTGAAACCCACTCTGCCTGCACACAGCAGGTGGGAAGCAGCAAGGAATGAACAACCCCAGGATCAGCCCTCAACCAATGACTGTTGACAATGGGATATGATTACACCAGTTCTCTCACCTCTCAGATGGGGTTTCCCAGGATTTTCCATGGCTCCAGGCACCACTGTGCTGGCTGTCTTGATAAAGCACCCTTTGTTGGCTGAGCTTCCTTTTCCACTTACCTACCAGTATTTCCTGTGGCCACATCCTTGTCTCAGGGTCAGCATCTAGAGGCATCCAAACTCAGAAACCTGCACCACTCTTGAAGGTACAGCCAGGCAACTGGTGGGTGCATTGCTGGCCCTTCATTCTTCCATTCACAGCTCAGGATCTCAAGTCTATTGGCCATTATCCCGGCCCTTTAGCAGTTCTGGCAGGGAGGTTGGATAAGAGCACAGCCCTTTCACACAGGGAGAAAAAAAACTCAACAGAGGAAAGGTCCTGATAGTGATCTCTGGGAGCAGAGTTACAAAAAGAACCACCCCTTTTAGTAAAGTGACTAAGAAAGGCTCTTGTCAGGAGAGATGATGCCTGGGGTTTTGAAGGAATGACAGGATCTGGGAAAGTAAAATAGGACAAGTCACATCACACAGGTTGGAAGATGCTGGGACTTAACAGAGAACCACGAGTAGGTGACATTGGCAGGAGCACATCAAGGATTTATGAAGGCAGGAATCGGGAAGGAAAGTGGGAAAGGAACATTAAGAAAGTCCTGGAGGGTGCTGTGCCCTACTCAGTACTCATGGAGTACTGCCTCTTGGGAAGTTACACACGGGCCTTCTCCATAAAGATGATCAGGAAATGTGTCACTCCCCAGAGAAAAGTTTCAGGTCCTACAGTGGCCAAAGTTGAGGCTTGGTATTAGAAGCTTTAGCCACTTTGCCATTTGGGCAACATTTTCTTCTTTTTTGTTTTCCCCTTTTCCACTTAAAAAAAAAAAAAAAAGCCAAGAGGTTAATTAGTATTAGTCACAGCATGAGGAATCAGTCAAAAGCCTACCCTTCGCACACATATCCTTTAAATATATATTTTTACATATCTCATCACTCACGTCTCTGCCCTTCACACTTACCTTCTTCCAAGTGCTCAGCATGGAGGTACAGCAGATGCAGTTTGTGCTCAAGCCTTGCACTTTTCTCTTCTGTGCACATAGGTCCAACATCCACTGGCTGGAGCCCGCACTCCTGTGACTGGAAGATTGCTCCTGTCCCTGGAGCCAGGACAGAAGTGTGCTCTCCACCCAGGGAGGCATTCTCAACCAGTGACTGCCAGGACTGGTGGATAAACATCTCAGCTCCCTGTCCCTTTTATGAGACAGCTCGGAAGCGTGTGGAGGCCCCATCAGTGTGGAACAGTTCCCCATCAGATTTAGGCTCTAGTCACCCGCAGTGGCAAACTGCTTGATGAAATACAATTTATTGGCCCTTTTCCATTCTTGTCTCACCTTCCCACACCTCTACTCATGTTTTTCACTTCCCAAATAAGCGACTATTTGAGTGGTTGAGTCCATGTATTAAGGCCTGCTCCTGGGGGAACCCAGACCAACGCAGCTTGTCCTGGCAGTTACGACTTTCAGCTTGTTCATTAATCCATTCAACATACATTTATTGCTCGCAATGCTTGTTGCTGGAAATACAGTGGGGAAAAAGACCTGAAATGTTCCCTTAAGGGGTTCCCCTTCCTGCTGGGGAGACTGATAATAAACAAGTAAACGGGCAAAATGATGGCATGGGAGGGAGTGACTCTGGATGAGAGGGGTACATATAAGCCAGGGTTCTCCAGAGAAACAGTATAGGGAATGTGTAGACATATAAAAAGAGGTTTATTATGAAGGACTGGCTCACACAATATGGATACTGAGAAGTCCCACAATCTGTTGGCTGCAAGCTGGAGACCTAGGAAAGCCGGTGGTTGATTCCAGTCCAAGCCTGAAGGCCTGAGAACCAGGCGTGCTGATGTCCAAGTGCAGGAGAAGGTGGATGTCCCAGCTCAGAGAGTAAATTTTCCCTTCCTCTGCCTTTGTGTTCTGTTCGGGACCTCCGCAGATTGGCTGATGCCCACCTGCCTGCACTGATGAGGGTGATCTTCTTTACTCAGCCTACAGATTCAAATGCTAATCTCTCCCAGGAACAGCCTCACAAACACCCCTGGAAATAACGTGTTACCAGCTATGTGGGCATCCCTTAGCCCAGTCAAGCTAATGTGCAAAGTTAACCATCAAGGCTACTTGAGATTGGGGTGGGGGGCGCAGGCTAAGCCCCTCTGAGCTGTTAATTTCCGAGATGCCCAGCCGGGCCTGGTGTCTGTGGGGCCCTCCCTCATGAAAGCATGGCTGGCCACCGGCCCTCTCTGCCACCTCCACCCCTCGTCCCTAACCCCGTGGCTGCTGTTCACCAAGGGCTGCCCATCTCAGGAGGACCCAGCCAAGCTATGAAGTGTGGGTCCAAATGGCCTTGAACCCATCACTGCAGCCTCAGATGTGGACTGTTCTCTGTGAGTCCCAGCTCTACCCTGGTCATCGCAGAATTCTAAAAGCTGGACTAGTTGTTACAGACATTGCTCACAGAACTGAGGAATTAGAGAAGAATAAAGGCCCACGTATTTCAAGCAATTTGTGTACGTCGGGCTCTAGCAGGGGCTTTAAAATATGGTGTCTCGTTGAATCCTCCTAATAACTCTGTAGAACAAATATTTTATCCCTCAGTTTAGGGAAGGAAACCAAGGTTCAGAGGGGTTGAGTGACTACTCTGAGTCAGAGCTAGCAGAGCCAGGACTTAAGCTCCAGTCTGCACGGCCCCAGCCCCATGCACCCCTACCACACCCTGCTGTGTACCCACAGACCCAACCACAGTGTCTTTTGGGATCTCTTTACTTTCACCCTCGTGGCCTTCCGGGCTCAGCCTTATTATTTAAGCCCTTGTTATGCCGCGTTTCTCCAGGAAGTCTTCAAGGATGACCAGTGTCAGAGCTGGAGGCTGAGGTCTGGAGCTCCTGGACTGCTTCTGGGGGATCCTGGGCCGGAAAGCAGCAGCACCACCAGAACATTGCTGGTCATGGGTGCTTGCTTGGGTGCACAGGAATCGCTCCTCAGGAAAGGATCAGAGCTGGCTGCCTTGTGCTGCCCTCTCCTCAGTATCCTGGCTTGAGCATCCTCCAGTGAGTTTCCATAGTGATGGTAACAACTGTGAAGATTACCTCTCGTTGGTCACTTTTCGGTGGCAGACCTTCAGGGCTCAGAATTTCCTGTGTAATATCTTAGGTATTTCGCCTACCACTTGCTGCTCCATGGTCATGTCTGTTGTAATACATTTGTTTTCTAAGGAGGAGCACATTGACATGGGTAAAAGCTCCATCCAGAATCAACATTCTTTTAGATGACGCAGAGGGCCAAGTCTTGGCCTAGCAGTAGAGAACTTTCTAGACTTACTTTAAACATTTTCTCTGTAATACCTTGGGAAGTGTTCAAAAAAGCTTGTTCCCTTTGCATTCATCTGAGCCTGGCTTATGTCAGTTTCTGTGCTTTTCAAAACTGCTGTCAATCCCCCACTTCTCGAATCAGTTAATTATCCAGCTGATTGTCTGTTTGGACAGAGGAAAACCCAAATTGCTTAGGATCTCACCCACTTCTCTGCAAGTCAATTCCATCAACATTTACCACAGCCCTGCAGGCTTTCCCAACGCAGGGGGGGTGGGGTGGGGTGGGCTGGGGAAGAGGAAGCTGGGGGTGTGTCCCCACTGGGAGACAGACCTGTGCCCTCTCTTGGCTACAGAGCAGGGAGTGACATGTCTGCTGTCAGCTCTGTTCCTTACACAACCCAAGGGTGAGGGGAAGTGGTCACTGGAGGCACAAAGGAGCACAGAGCTGTGTCCTGCAGGACAGTATGTGAGCAAAAGAGACCGAGCACCTTTCAATTCCCTCTGCAGCTGGGAGCTCCATGTGTGCCAGCTCGTGGGATATCTTAAGCAAAAATATCGGTTTATTGGGAGAATCACAGGAAAGATGGAAGAATGTGAATAGGGCAGGAAAATTTGGGATTCAAGTGACAGGAAAGAATAGACAGCTATTTCAGGGAACTCTGCCGGCATGATCTCATGACATGAGTGCCACGTGTTTTCCTTAGAGATGGGGAATGAGAGAGAGAGAGAGAGAGAGAGAGGACCCTTCAATGTGCCCAGCTCTTGGCTAGGGAAGAGCAGGCAGTGCCCCCAAGACTGAGTGCAATTCCACAAGAGGACCTCCCCAAGGGACAAGCCTGGTGCTTTCCCCAGAAGATACAGATATGGATGCCAGGTGGGCAAAGCTATAGATACCTGCTGCAGGGTGTTAGTGTCAAGGGTACAGCATCCTGCCTGAGAGAGAAGGCTTGTGAAGGGTCTGAATTTTCTCTGATGACCAGAGCAAGACCAACAAGGTGGTCACAAGCATTGGGTTCCTTCAAGATCCAAGAGTTCAAAACCCTCAGATGGTTGAGTTGGGAGAACTCTGAGAAAGCAGCCAGGGCTGCTCTGGTACATGAAAGGGGGACTGGAGGTGCATTTAGTGCCATGGAAATTAGAGAGTCCAAAGAGGGATGAATCTGGAGATTCCTCAAAAAATTAGACACAGAATTCCCATACGGTCCAGCAATTTCACTTCTGAGTATGTACCCAAAAGAACTGAAAGCAAAGACTTGAATAGTGATTTCATTTGTACACCAGTGTTCATTGCAGCATTATTCACAATAGCTAAAAGGTGGAAATAATCCATGTGCTTGCTCATCAACAGATGAACGGATAAATAAAATGTGATCTATAAATACAATGGAATATTATTGAGCTTTAAAAAGGAAGGAATTTGGTATTAGCATATACACACTACTGTATATAAAATTGATAATCAACCAGGACCTACTGTATAGCACAAGGAACTCTACTCAATATTCTGTAATAACCTAAATGGGAAAGAATCTGAAAAAGAACAAATATATGTATATGTATATCTGAATCACTTTGCTATACACCTGAAACAAACACAACATTGTACATCAACTATATTCCAATATAAAATAAAAATTTTTTAAAAATTTAAAAAAAAGAAAAGGAAGGAAATTGTGATACATGCCACAACATGGATGAAACTTGAAGACATGGTGCTGACTGAAATAAGTCAGTTACAAAGGGCAAAATTTGTATGATTCCATTTACATGAGGAACTTGATGGATAGAAAGAGTGGTGTTTGCCCAGGGCTGGGGTGAGGGGCAATGGGAGATGTTCAATAGGTTCAGAGTTTCAGTTTGAGATGATGACAAAGTTCTGGAGATGGATGGTGGGGGCCACACAAAAACGTGTATGTACTTAATGCCAATGAAGTGGACACTTACAAAAGTTAAAATGGTAAATTTTACAGTATGTATACTTACCACAATAGAAAAAGAAAAGAAAAAGAGGAAGTGGAACAGGCCATTTGGGCCCTGTCACCAGAGACATTCAAGCAAAGGCTACCTAAGTCTGGACCTGGGGTTCTGCAGTGGGACTCAGGCAGCAGATAAGGGTTGGCGCATTGGAGAGTCAGGGTGACTTAGAGGAAAGGATGCTTCGAGGTCAGGTAAAAATAGGTTAGAAGCCCAGCCCTGCATCCTCATTAGCTGTGTGATCTCATACAAGTTGCCTAAACTCTCTAAGCCTGCCCTTCCATATCTGTAGACTGCGCTGCAGGGGAATTGTGAAGACTGAATGAGACAATGTTCCCAGAAATAAATCCCCTACAAAGCCCAGTAGAAAACAGATCAGAACAACAGCTATAGACTGACCATAGGCAGATAAAGAATCACAGATGACTCTGAAACACGAAAAGATGCTCAAATTCACTCACAACAAGAGACATGCGAATGAAAGCTACATTGAGGTACCAGTTTTCACCTATCCAATTGGAAAGTCCAACAGTTGGAAAACACATGCTGTTGGAGAGGTTCTGGGGAGACAGCCATCGGTATCATTGGTTCAGGGCAAAATAATGCCCCCTCATGGAGGGCAACTGAACAATATTTATAGAAATGAAAAATAAATATTCCTTGTGAACCAGCAATCTCACTGTTGGGAATTTATCCCACAGATATACCTACACATGTACAAAATGGTATATTTATAAGGTTTCTCATAGTAGGAAAACTTGTAATAGCAAAAAGCTTAAAATAATACAGTATCCATTTATAACGGACTGGTTTAAATAAACTCTGTCATATCCACACAAGTGGAACAGTATACAACTGAGGAAAGGAATGAGGAGGCTGAGCTAATATTACTAAATGACAAAAAGCAAAGTTGAATAATGCACACAGTAAGCTGCTTTTATTGTAAGGGCGGTGAGGGGGTCAAAAAGATATATCTGTAGTTGCATCTTGTTGCTCAAAGGGGTGCTGTGAGGATAAAAAAGAAATTAATAAAAATAATTGCTTGTAGGTGAAGGGTCTGAGATGGGAGTGAGACTTCCTGGGTGTATCTTTTTACATAAATTTTAATTTTTAGATCATGTTGATGCATTACTTGTTTAAAACTTAATTTCAAAAATAAAACAATGAGGGGCGGAGTCAAGATGGCGTACTAGGAGGGCACGGAATTCGCATCTCCTCACAACTAGGGCACCTACCAGGCACCAGTGGGGGACCACGGACACCTAAGGGGACGGGAGGAACCCTTAGTGACTGGGTAGGACGGGAGGCAAGTGAAGGGGAAGGAGAAGTGGTGGTGGGATGGGACTGGCGCCCCTGAGGGGCACCTGGGGGAGGGGAAGGGATCCCACCCCGGAAGGGGGAAATTGGGGAACCATTGGGAGGGCAAAGGATCAAAAGGGAGCATGGGCAGGTTTCTCCTGCCCACTTGGCCCCCCAGGAACCTGCTGAGATCCTGGGCCTGATCTCTGCCCACCTGGGCCCCCTCCAGCCGCATGGTTCCTGAGGGAGTGGGAGGAAGAGAAGAGGAAGCAAAAGTAAAGGCCGGACCTCCAGGACCAGCACCCCTGAGAGGTGGCTGGGGGAGGGGAGGAGTGCCTAAACCCAGAGGGACCCACCCACAGTTAGGGGTCCAGCAGGGACAGGGGAGACCCTTGGGGAGATGGTGGGGGAGGGGCACGAAAGAACAGAATGGAACAGGGCCAGTGCTTTCCCTGTCCCCTTAGGCACTGGGAAGCCTGTTAGGCTCCTGGGCCTAATCCTCTGCCCTCGGAGCCTCCCTCCTGCCACGCAGAGCCCAAGCCCCGCCCCTACACCCCCACCCAGGGCCCCACCTCTACACTCGGAGACACCCTCTAACGTGCTGGGCCTAAGCCTCACCCACACACCCTCACTCAGGGCCCCACCTCCAAACTCCAGAACTCCACACTCCAGAGGCCCTCCTTTCCTTGTGCTGCCTCTCCCCTTCTGCACAGGTCCTAAGCAGAGGCCTTGCCCCACGTTTGCATGTCGCCCCGCCTAGGACCTGCCCCATGCTCAACCATCACCCCCCCACCCTAAACCCCACCCCTGCCTACACTCCAACTCCTTAGCCAAGGCTTTTTTCTTTCTTTTTTTGTTTTTCTTTTCTTTTTTCCTGTTTTAGATTGGGGTTCTGTTTTACCTTGTTGATTCATTGTTGTTGATTCTTTTATATTTTTATTTTTCCTAATAAATCTTTTATTTTTCTAATTTTATTTTATTCTTTATACTTTATTACTGATTTCTCCTTTTGGGTTGTTCCCTTCCCCCCACATTTTTTTTTCTTTTTTCTGTTGTGGTTTTATTTTACCTTCTTGCAGTTGTTTCAATTATACTTTTATTTTCCTAATATATTTTTTATCTTTCTAATTTTATTTTATTTTTTATTCTTTGATATTGTACTGCTCCTTTTTTTACTTTCTTTCTTCCTTTTTTTTTAAACCACACCACGAAGCTTGCATGATCTTGGTTCCCAGGCTGAAGGTTGGGCCCGAGCTCCTGTGGTGGGAGTTCTAAGTCCAAACCACTGGACCAACAGAGAACCTCAGACCCCAGGGAATATCAACAGGGTGAGGCCTCCTGGAGGTCCTCATCCCAGCACAAAGACCCAGCTCTATCCAACTGGCTGCAAACTACAGTGCTGGACATCTCAGGCCAAACAACCAGTAAGACAGGAATACAGCACCACCCATCAAAAAAAAAAAAAAAAACAAATGAAACAACAAAAAATATGTTACAGATGAAGGAGCAAGGTAAAAACCAACAAGACCAAATAAATGAAGATGAAATAAGCAACCTACCTGAAAAAAAATTGAGAGCAATGATAGTAAAGATGATCCAAAATCTCAGAAACAGAATGAAGAAAATACAAGGAACATTTAAAAAGGATCTAGAAGAAATAAAGAGCAAACAAACAGTGATGACCAACACAATTACTGAATTTAAAAATACTCTAGAAGGAATCAATAACAGAATAACTGAGGCAGAAGAACAGATAAGTGACCTGGAAGATAAAATGGTGGAAATAACTGCCAGGGAGCAGAATAAAGAAAAAAGAATGAAAATAATTGAGCACAGTCTCAGAGACCTCTGGGACAACATTAAATGCACCAACATTCGAATTATAGGGATCCCAGAAGAAAAAGAGAAAAAGAAAGGGTCTGAGAAAATATTTGAAGAGATTATAGTCGAAAATTTCCCAATCATGGGAAAGGAAATAGTCAATCAAGTCCAGCAAGCACAGAGAGTACCATATGGGATAAACCCAAAGAGAAACACGCTGAGACACATATTAATCAAACTATCAAAAATTAAATACAAAGAAAAAAATATTAAAAACAGCAAGGGAAAAGCAACAAATAACATATAAGGGAGTCCCCATAAGGTTAACAACTGATCTTTCAGCAGAAACCCTGCAAGGCAACAAATAACATATAAGGAAATCCCCATAAGGTTAACAACTGATCTTTCAGCAGAAGGGAGTGGTACGACATATTTAAAGTGATGAAACGGAAAAACCTACAACCAAGATTACTCTACCAAGCAACGATCTAATTCAGATTTAGCAGAGAAATTAAAATCTTTACAGACAAGCAAAAGTTAAGAGAATTCAGCACAACCAAACCAGCTTTACAACAAATGCTAAAGGAACTTCTCTAGGCAGGAAGCACAAGAGAAGGAAAAGGCCTACAAAAGCAAACCCAAAACAAATAAGAAAGTGGTAATAGGAACATACATATCGATAACTACCTTAAATGTAAATGGATTAAATGCTCCAACCAAAAGACATAGATTGGCTGAATGGATACAAAGTCAAGACCCGTGCATATGCTGTCTACAAGAGACCCACTTCAGACCTAGGGACACATACAGACTGAAAGTGAGGGGATGGAAAAAGATATTCCATGCAAATGGAAATCAAAAGAAAGCTGGAGTAGCAATTCTCATATCAGACAAAATAGACTTTAAAATAAAGAATATTACAAGAGACAAAGAAGGACACTACATAATGATCAAGGGATCGATCCAAGAAGAAGATATAACAATTGTAAATATTTATGCACCCAACATAAGAGCACCTCAATACAAAAGGCAAATGCTAGCAGTCATAAAAGGGGAAATCGACAGTAACACAATAATAGAAGGGGACTTTAACACCCCACTTTCACCAATGGACAGATGATCCAAAATGAAAATAAATAAGGAAACACATTTAAATAAAATAAGCTTTAAATGACACATTAAACAAGATGGACTTAATTGATATTTATAGGACATTCCATCCACAAACAACAGAATACACTTTCTTCTCAAGTGCTCATGGAACATTCTCCAGGGTAGACCATATCTTGGGTCACAAATCAAGCCTTGATAAATCTAAGAAAATTGAAATCATGTCAAGTATCTTTTCTGACCACAACACTATGAGACTAGATATCAACTACAGGAAAAAAAACTGTAAAAACTATAAACAATATGCTAATAAATAACCAAGATATCACTGAAGAAATCAAAGAGGAAGTCAAAAAATACCTAGAAACAAATGACAGTGAAAATGCGATGACCCAAAACCTATGGGATGCAGCAAAAGCAGTTCTAAGTGGGAAGTATATAGCAATACAATCCTACCTCAAGAAAGAAGAAAAATCTCAAACAACCTAACCTTACACCTAAAGCAATTAGAGAAAGAACAATAAAAAACCCCAAAGTTAGCAGAAGGAAAGAAATCAGAAAGATCTGATCAGAAATAAATGAAAAAGAAATGAAGGAAACAATAGCAAAGATCAATAAAAGTAAAAGCTGGTTCTTTGAGAAGATAAACAAAATTGATAAACCATCAGCCAGACTCATCAAGAAAAAAAGGGAGAAGGTTCAAATCAACAGAATTATAAATGAAAAAGGAGAAGTAACAACTGACAATGCAGAAATACAAAGGATCATGAGAGACTACTACAAGCAACTCTATGCTAAAAAAATGGACAACCTGGAAGAAATGGACAAATTCTTAGAAAAGTACAACCTTCTGAGACTGAACCAGGAAGAAATAGAAAATATAAACAGACCAATCACAAGCACTGAAATTGAGACTGTGATTTAAAATCTTCCAACAAACAAAAGCCCAGGACCAGATGGCTTCACAGGTGAATTTTATCAAACATTTAGAGAAGAGCTAACACCTATCCTTACAAAACTCTTCCAAAATTTAGCAGAGGGAGGAACACTCCCAAACTTATTCTATGAGGCCACCTTCACCCTGATACCAAAACTAGATGAAGATGTCACAAAAAAAGAAAACTAAAGGCCAATATCTCTGATGAACATAGATGCAAAAACCCTCAACAAAATACTAGCAAACAGAATCCAACAGCAGATTAAAAGGATCATACACCATGATCAAGTGGGGTTTACCCCAGGAATGCAAGGATTCTTCAATATATGCAAATCAATCAATGTGATACACCATATTAACAAATTGAAAGATAAAAACCATATGATAATCTCAATAGATGAAGAAAAAGCTTTTGACAAAATTCAATACCCATTTATGATAAAAACTCTCCAGAAAGTAGGCATAGAGGGTACCTACCTAAACATAATCAAGGCCATATATGGCAAACCCACAGCCAACATCGTACTCAATGATGAAAAACTGAAAACATTTCCTCTAATATCAGTAAAAAGACAAGGTTACCCACTCTCACCACTATTATTCAACATAGTTTTGGAAGTTTTAGCCACAGCAATCAGAGAAGAAAAAGAAATAAAAGGAATCCAAATGGGAAAAGAAGAAGTAAAACTGTCCCTGTTTGCAGATGACAGAATACTATACAAAGAGAATCCTAAAGATGCTACCAGAAACCTACTAGAGCTAATGAATGAATTTGGTAAAATAGCAAGATAAAAAATTAAAGCACAGAAATCTCTTGCATTCCTATACACTAACAATGAAAAATCTGAAAAAGAAATTAAGGAAACACTCCCATTTACCATTGCAACGAAAAGAATAAAATACCAGGAATAAACCTACGTAAGGAGACAAAAGACCTGTATGCAGAAAACTATAACACACTGATGAAAGAAATTAAAGATGATACAAACAGATGGAGAGTTATACTATGTTCTTGGACTGGAAGAGTCAACATTGTGAAAATGACTATACTATGCAAAGCAATCTACAGATTCAACGCAATCCCTATCAAACTACCAATGGCATTTTTCAAAGAAGTGGAACAAAAATTTCACAATTTGTATGGAAACACAAAAGACCCCAAATAGCCAAAACAATCTTAAGAAAGAAAAACGGAGCTGGAGGAATCAGCATCCCAGACTTCAGACTATACTACAAAGCTACAGTAATCAAGACAGTATGGTTCTGGCACAAAAATAGAAATATAAGTCAATGGAACAGGATAGAAAGCCCAGAGATAAGCCCACGCACATATGGTCACCTTATCTTTGATAAAGGAGGCAAGAATATATGATGGAGAAAAGACAGCCTCTTCCATAAATGGTGCTGGGAAACCTGGTCAGCTACATGTAGAAGAATGAAATTAGAACACTCCCTAACACCATACACAAAAAGAAACTCAAAATGGATTAAAGACCTAAATGTAAGACCAGACACTAAAAAACTCTTAGAGGAAAACATATGCACAACACTCTATGACATAAACCACAGCAAGATCCTTTTTCACCCACCTCCTAGAGTAATGGAAATAAAAACAAAAATAAACAAATGGGACCTAATGAAATTTCAAAGCTTTTGCACAGCAAAGGAAACCATAAACAAGACGAAAAGACAACCCTCAGAATGGGAGAAAATATTTGCAAATGAAGCAACTGACAAAGGATTAATCTCCAAAATATACAAGCAGCTCAATATCAGAAAAACAAACAACCCAATCCAAAAATGGGCAGAAGACCTAAATAGACATTTCTCCAAAGAAGACATACAGATGGTCAAGAAGCATATGAAAAGCTGCTCAACATCACTAATCATTAGAGAAATGCAAATCAAAAGTACAATGAGGTATCACCTCACACCAGTTAGAATGGGCATCATCAGAAAATCTACAAACAACAAATGCTGGAGAGGGTGTGGAGGAAAGGGAACACTCTTGCACTGTTGGTGGGAATGTAAATTGATACAGCCACTATGGAGAACAGTATGGAGGTTCCTTAAAAAACTAAAAATAGAACTACCATACGACCCAGCAATCCCACTACTGGGCATATACCCTGTGAAAACCATAGTTCAAAAATGAGTCATGTACCACAATGTTCATTGCAGCACTATTTACAATAGCCAGGACATAGAAGCATCCTAAGTGTCCATCAACAGATGAATGGATAAAGAAGATGTGGCACATATATACAATGGAATACTACTCAGCCATAAAAAGAAACGAAATTGAGTTATTTGTAGTGAGGTGGATGGACTTATAGTTTGTCATACAAAGTGAAGTAAGTCAGAAAGAAACAAACAAATACCATATGCTAACACATATATATGGAATCTAAAACAAAAACAAAAACAAAAACATGGTTCTGATGAACCTAGGGGCAGGACAGGAATAAGACACAGTTGTAGAGAATGGACTTGAGGACATGGGGAGGGGGAAGGGTAAGCTAGGACGAAGTGAGAGAGTAGCATTGACATATATACACTATCAAATGTAAAATAGATAGCTAGTGGGAAGCAGTTGCATGGCACAGGGAGCTCAGCTCGGTGCTTTGCGGCCACCTAGAGGGGGGGAGATAAGGAGGGTGGCAGGGAGATGCAAGAGGGAGGGAATATGGAGATATATGTATGCATATAACTGATTCATTTTGTTATACAGCAGAAACTAACACAACACTGTAAAGCAATTATACTCCAGTAAAGATGTTAAAAATAAATAAATAAAACGATGAAAAATAAAGTTAAAGACCTATGAAACTATACTGGAGACATAAAAGAAGCTTTAAGGAATGAATTGATGTTTTATGTTCCTATAGAGAGAGCCTCTGAAGGTGTCAATTCTTCCCAAATTAATTAGTTAATTCAATTTATTTTTACTCAACATATAGAATCTAACAAAGTTATTCTAATGTTCGTACAGAAAATAAAATGTTCTAGAATTGGCAAGATAATTCTGGAAAAAAATAATGAGGGCTTTATGTTCTCAAGATATACCTTTAAAAAAGTAATTAAAATATATTTTAAATATAGCAATTACAGTGTATTATTACATAAGAGAAGACAAATATATCAGTGAAAAAAGATAGAGCCTGGAAACTAACACGTGTGTATGTGAAAATTTAGAATATTACAGAAATGAAACTAGATCCATTTTTCATTAATAAAACTAAACACCAAGTGGGTTAGAAATCTACACATTTAAAAACAAAACTCTAAAAGTATAAAAATAAAATGTAGAATTTTTTATAGACCTTCCAAAGCAAGAGAGAAAACCCAGAAACAACAGCAAAAAGAATAATCAGATTTTACCACGTAGAAATTTAAAAATCACTGCAAATATAGCTGCATATATTTGCCAGTCATTTACCAGTAATAAACGGCAATTGAAAATGAAAAAAATTATTTGCAATAGCATTAAATTTCCACATCCTGAGAATAAATCTAACCAGGCCTCACACAGGAAAATATAAAATATTACTAAGAATATGGAAGATTTAAATAAGTGGATCTATATACTCTGCTCACAGGTTGAAAGACTCAATATTTTAGCTATGTCATTTCTCCCCAAATGATCTATATATGTAATGCAACCCAGTAACAATACCAGGATTCTTTTTTTTTGAGGAAATCAACAAGTTGATTTAAATTTTACTGCAAATGTAAAGGGTGAAGAATAATCAAGACTCTCCTTAAAAGAAGGTGGGAGGACTGATTCTATTGGTTATTCAGAGGTATTATAAAGCTACAGTAATTAGGCCTGTGGTGTTGGTTCAAGGCTGGGCAATGGGCCAATGCAATAGCAGAGAGGCTAGAGAGAAACTCAGGTATATGGGGACACTTGACCAAAGGCAAAGGGCACAATGCAGTGGGGAAATAATGTCCTTTTCAAGAAATACTCCTGGGTATTAACTGGATAACAATATAAGGAAAAAAAGTAACTTGACTCCCTCCCTACCTCACACCAGCCATACACAAATCAATTCCAGACAGATTGTAAATCTAAACATGAAAAGAAAACAATAAAATTTCTAAGGAAAATATTGGAGAATATTCTTATAGCCTTAAGGTAGAGAAGACTTCTTAAATAAGATATCCAAAGTCTTACCATAAAAAAGATTGATAAATTGAACTACATTAAAATTAAAAGCTTTTGTTCTTCAAAAGACATCATAAAGAGTCTAAAAGATAAATCACAGGGTGGGAGAATATATTTGCAACACAAAGAGCCAATAAACAACTTGTTGCCAGAATATACAAAGAAGTCCTACAAATCAATACAAAATGACACACAACCGTGCCAGTTATTAACTTATTGCCTCTCAGCTCCAAATTCACTCTATTCTCCCCTACTTTGTAATCCTGGAGCTGGGCTCTGCAAACCCCATGTCTGCTTTGCCAGCTGGCTTTGTGTCAGGCTCTGACAATAGGGGTCACTGAAGGAGGCTGCAAGGATGGAGGAAGGACTAGGGTCTTTCTTTTTCTCCTGGCTTGGCCCCAACTGGTGATGAGCTGAGCAGGAAACGACGTGGCTTCTTGCAGCATTCCCGTGGCAGTGCCAGGCCCTCTTGGTTCTGAAGTGGCCCCAGCAAACTTCATCTTTACTGCAGAGACATGTGGCATGTTTCTGCAACAGGCACATCATCTCAGAATCTGAATAGAACTACCATGTGACCCAGCAATTCCACTCCTGGGTATATATACAAAAACAATAAAAACACTAATTGGAAAAGATGTGTGCACCCCAATGTTCATAGTAGCATTATTTACTATTGCTAAGACATGGAAGCAACCTAAGTGTCCATCAACAGATAAACGGATAAAAAAGATGTCGTATATTTTATGCAATGGAATACTACTCAGCCATAAAAATGAAATTCTACCATTTTCAACATCATGTATGGATTTGGAGGGTATTATGTTTAGTGAAATAAGTCAGACAGAAAAAGACAAATACCGTATGATATCACTTATGTGGAACCTAAAAAATACAACAAACTAGTGAATATAACAAAAAAGAAATAGGATCACAGATATAGAGAACAAACTAGTGGTTACAGTGGGGAGAGGGAAGGGGGAGGGGCAAAACTGGGGAAGAGGATTAAAAGGCAAAAACTACTATGTATAAAGTAAGCTACAAGGATATATTGTACAGCACAGGGAATATAGCCAATATTTAATAATAACTATAAATGGAGTATAACCTTTTAAAAATTGTGAATCACTATATTATACACCGATAACTTACACAATATTGTATTGAAAATAGAAATAGAAAACAGCCGAATGGGTAAATACAGTATGGCATACTTATTAAATGCAATACTATATATACAATGGCAAAAATGAACAAAAGATAGCTACATGGCACAATGTGGATAGGCCAGAAACTGCAAGAAATTACTACTAAAAATAGCACAGATAGATCAAAAATGAAGGAAATGACCCCCCAAAATACATCTGCTTTTTTGAGAAAGCAGTAGGTGTCATGGGAATAGAGGAGATCATGGCAGTATCTACCCAATGTCTGCATTTTAAGTGGTGAGAACAGAAGTGTGGGTAGGTCATGAATTGGATGTGAGTTCCATGTCCTTTAACTATTTGTAGATTGATACCCTGGGAAAGTAGCTGCTCCAGGAGGTATAAGGGTAAGTACAAAAGCAGCAAATGCAAAAATCCCAGGTATAAAAGTCTCTCTCTGATGACCATGGCCCTTCCCAAGGTAGTGAACTGTGGGGTCAGGAAATAGGCCAGATGAAATGACATTCCACACTGGAAGTAGATGCAGATCTAAAGGGAAAACTTCACATGGAAAGCTAATCCTTGGTGGATGGCTTCAGCAAAAACAGAGAGGGAACTGTAGCAAACTGCAATTTCCCCACTTTGACTGTCTCCTAGCATACTTCCTACTCCTCTCTAGCTGCATTATGACAAAGCAGATTTGTAAACTATGTCAACTCCTCTTCCAGTTTCAGATCTGTAAGTATCCAGGTGGTGAGGGAGGGATCAGAGGAGAATTCGCTCACACTGTTTGGGGCATATACCTAGTTTGGATAGATGTCTTCTTGTTTTAGCTTGAATAATGTGGCCAAAAATGGCACCTATGAAAAGACTCTGCATTACTTAAACAGAAGAATATGGCAATTATAACATACTTAAAATATACTGTATTGTTTACCATGTGCTTTCAGTTAAATTCAGAAAAAAAAGAACTCTGTAAAATGAGGTGAAAGATATGATAGTGAGCAAACAGACTGAAGTGTAACGGGAGGTTCCTGAATTATGAAAAGTCAGTAAAGAAATGAAAAGTCACTAAAGAAGCAAAAAGTGCAGGTAAAAATGACATTAGAGGCATTAAATTGCAGAAGTGACACAAAAGAAAATAAAACCAGTGATACAGAGAACAAACACAATAAGCTCTACGAGTGCAGAATTTTCTTTTCAGACTAAGAAGATAGATGTTCTAAGGGTCAAGAAGATAGATAATGAGATAAAACAAATATATAAATATTCTTTCAAATATTCAATAATCCAAATATACATTATTCATAATCCCAGGAAAAAAGGTTTGAGGTACAGGAAGAAACAGTGAGAAAAAAAAAACAAAACATGCAAAAAGCAAAAAAACACTGATATTCCTAAAGAAGAGACCAGAAAAATATAACTGAATCAATTATCAAGGATAGAATAGACTAAATCTCTTGGATGAATAGAGACATAAATCTGAAGATTCACATGGCTAGATGTTTACAAGGTTAATGAAAAGTGATCAATTCCTGTACATAACTCTGGAGAAAAATTTTCATTTCAAAGGGAAAGAAAAACTCCAGAAAGGAGAGAGAAACTCAATTATAATAGAATGAAGATTAGGCTGTTTTCTAACTTGTACTCTGCAGTATTGGGGTAAAAGAATAGTGGAACTAGACTCACCTTTTTCTAGCAATATGGTGGACTTAATGTTGAAAGAAAAATTTGCTGCAGAAGATTTAAAAATGTGGCATAGAATATTTAAAAGCCACCTAAACAGGGTAGGGAGACAAAATCTGTGCATGTTCAAGGTGGGTGGTCAGATCAGAGGCAGCTATGTATAGCCAGCAACTCTATAAAGCAAACTAGGGAAAAAACACACCCCACAGAGAAAATGAAATACCCTTCTGTCTTTGGCTCTAGATGGAGGGAATAAAAAGAAGAAAGATTCTTCCAAGAATTTTTTAATATAAATCATTGCATGAGTTTGGGACTGGAATTCACACTACCAGTGTGGCCTGAAATTCCCCAAGAAACTTTAGTTTAAAGTAGTTTCAGGTTGGCAATATTCATATGTGTCTAGTAGAGCTAAATGAAATATTCTTTGGAAGAACCACTTTAAACCTAGGTTTCAAAAAACTCCAATAGATAAAATTCTGGAGAACATGCACTCATAATCAAAAATTACAAATCACATGAGGAAATGAGCCACCATAGCAAGAATTAGCAGAAAATACAAACTACAGAATCATCAGACATTCAAAACCCATAGCTACCACAATGATAAAATTCAGAATATTTAAAACTGTGTTTATTAGGATTAAATAAATAAAGGAGAGTTTCAAAAGTGTAACTATGAAACTAGCAACTGTAAAAAAATTACCAGGAATGTTTGAAAAAATTAGTAGAATTTCTAGGAATTAAAACCTTTATGCACAGATTAAGCAGACATAGAGAATAGAGTGTGAAAATCTAACATATGCCTCCTCAGAGTTCCAGAATAAATATATTAAGAGAATTGGAGGAGAGACAATATTCAAAGATATAGTGGCTGCAAATTTTCAGAATTGATAAAAAATTCCAATGATCAGATTGAGAAAGTTCACCTACTCCCAAAGAGAATGAATATGAATAAATCTACATCTGTAAAACCTTCCAGACAAACAGAAAAACCATAAAAGTGACTAGAAACAACAGAAACAATAAATAGAAAGGATAATTACAGTGACATTCGACTTATCAACAGCAATGTTAGAAGCCAGAAAATGGAAAAATAACCTTAACATTCTGAGAAAAATTACTCTTAGTACTTCTGAGTATAAAATTATATCTTGCAAGAATGAAGATGAAATAAATATGTATTATAACAAAGAATGGCTTGTAGAGTTTTAAAAGGATAAACTGTTAAAAAAGGAATGTCTAAAGGCCATTCTTCATAATACAGAAAAAAGTTTTGAGATGTAGGAGGGAATGGTGAGCAAGAAAATTGTATATATGTGGGTAGATCTTAATTAAACAGTGACCATTTAAAACAACTATTATGATTTCTAAAATGTACAGTGCAAATTGAGAAAAAAAAAATGCTGGGTAAAAATAGTGGTAGGTGCTAAATATTCTAAGATGATTGCATTATTTTGGAAGAGGATAAAGATACTGATTAACTACAAGAGGGAAAAACAGGATAAAATCAATCATCTAAATTAAAAATACATAAAAGGAGGAAAAAAACAGAAAAGGAGCAAAAAAGAAAAAAAAATTAAATTGTAGAGCTAAAGCCAATTGTATCAAATTTCACAACAAATGTAAATGGACTAAAGTTTCTGGGTAAAGGACAAAGATTTTCAGGTTGCATTTAAATTAAAAACATGGAGAAACACTTAAAACATTCAGACTTGGGAAGGTTGAAAGTAAAATGATGAAAAAGGATACACTAGATAAGCACCAATCAATCAGAATGGAGCTGGTGTAGCAATATGAACCTTAGAAAAACTAGAAACACATTACTGAATACAAAAAGTATGACCCCATATTGAGTTCTAAACTTCTCTGAATTTAATACCATAACTTTACAATATGCAAATAACAATGGTCATAACTAAAAGGAGATTCCAACAAATCCATCATCAAACCAGCAGATTTTATTTAACCTCTTTTATTAAATGATAGATTAGGTAAAAAAATACCATTGATGTTGCAGACTATCTGAACCAAACAACTAACAAACCTGAATTAATGTATTAATAAAATAACACTCTTTAAGAGAACTTTTATTTTCATAAATAAATAAAATATTTATAAAAATAAAAAAAAAGTAGCAAGATGCAAAATTTTTAAATAATTAATTTCATACTATACTAGGTATAAAAATTTCATATATAGCATATATAATAGCTGTATAACTATATAATCATATACTAACTGTAGTTACGTATAGTTATATAATCTCACAATCGCTGGAATGGCAAGAAAGTTGCATCTAAAGAGAAATTTATATCATTTATATCAGAAAAGAGATAAATATTAAGGGTAGAATAGAAATTAATAAAATAAAACCAAAATTATACTAGAGAGGCTTAAAAGAAGCTAATATTTGGTTATTTTAAAAGGCTAATAAAAATAGTCCAACTCTAGTGAGAAGGATCATTAAAAAAACAGAAGTAGCACAAATAAAACAATTTTAGGGATAAAAAGGAAAGAAAAACTATAGATCAAACAGGAATTAAAAGAAAAGAGTTTATTTTTTTCAACTTTATGACAGTATTTTGGAAATTTAAATGAAATGGACAAATTTCTTAAAAATCAATTACTCTGACCAAAGAAGAAGTATTAAATTTTAATAGTCCTGTAACAATTAAATAAATTGCATCAATAGTTTAAAAATCTCCCCACAAGGAAAACATTAGGCACATGTGATTTTATAGGTAAATTTTATCAAAAAATGAAGAAACAAATAACTCCAAAAGCTTTATAAACACCTTCAGAAAACAAAAAGAGGGTACAATTCCCAAGTTATTTCATGTGCCAAGCACAACAAGATCAACATAGAGAAGTAAAGTTATAGGCCAATCTTACTTATGAATATGGAGTTAAAATCTACCCGCTCCCCCCCCAAAAATATGTAAAAAGAGAATGTAAAATGACCAAACTAGTTTCATTTCAAGAATGAAAAGTGAGTATAAAATTATAAAACTTATAAAGGTTATTCACCACATTAAATTGAATCTCTCAAGGTCATTCTTTCTGATTATTGTTGTTTTCTATTTCTAATTCAAATTCGATCAATGTCTGCTTCTTATATTTTGAAGTTAGCTTTTTGTGTGCATTTACTTTAGAAATGTGATACTGTCCCTTGGATTCATCCCTTTATCTTTATGAAATGTCTTTATTTTTAGTAGCGTTTCTTGTTTTTAAATCTATTCTGTCTGGTATTAGTATAGGAACACCAGCTTCCTTTGGTTAGGGTCTGCATAGCATGTCTTTTCCCATCCTTGTAACAATTATGTGTTCTTATGCTTAAAGTTGTGAGTCTTTTAAGCAGCTTATAATTACATTTTGTCTTTACATTCAGTGTGACTATCTTTGTTAACTGGAATATTTACTCATTTATATTTAATATAATTACTGCTTTATTTGTGTTTACGTCCTCCAATTTACTACCTGTTTTCTTGTAGTTCACTTGTTCCATGTTTCTTTGCCTCTCTTTCTTCACTTCTTTGAATTAATCAAAAACTTTCATTATTTTCTCTCCTTTATTAACTTACTTGTTTATAATTTATTCTTCTTGTAGTTACTCTAGAGATTACAATTCCATTCCTTGATATATTACCATCTGATACAAATTGTTACTTTTCCACTTCCCTGATAATGCTCAAATGTGGAACATTTTCAGTCCCATTGACCCTCTCTTGCATTTGCAATTTTGTTATCATGTATTTTAATTCTGCATGTTAAAAACCCCACAAGACATTATTATTGTTCTACACAGTCATTATCAGTCAATGTACATTTATATTCATCTATATGTTTACCCTTTGACTTTGTGTGTTTAATTTCTTCCTGCATTTCTGTGATTCCCTTTAGCATATAAATATTTTTTTCAGACCAAAGATCTCTCTTTAATGTTTCTTTTAGTGCAGGTTTGCCAGAGATAAAATACTCCTGAGTTTTGTCTGAAACTATCATCATTTTACATTTATTTTTGAAGAATATTTTTGCCAGTTATAAAATTCTAGGTTGGAATTTATTTTATCTCAGCACATTAATGAGGCCATTCTCTTGTCTTTTGGCTGCTGTCATTCTGTCAGGAAAACAGCTGTCAATCTTTTATTTTTCTCATTTCAAGATAATATTCTTTTCCCCACCTCTGACTACTTTTAAGCTTTTCTCTTATTTGGTCTATAGCAGAACACTAGGTTGTGCCTCGATGCAATTTTCTTTGTGTTAATTCTTCTTGGGGTTTGCAGAGCTCCTTGAATCTGTCTTTCAACATTTTTATAAATTATCCAGCCATTTTCACCTTGCATATCATTTTATAGTCCCTGCTACTACTTTAATTCTGGGATTCTGATTACATATATTTTAGATTATTTGGCTGTGGCTCACATGACATCTCATACATGTATTCGATGACTTTTCATGTATTTTCCATTCTTTTCAATATTTGTACTGAGTTTAGATATTATATATTGATCTTTCTTCAAAAAAGACCCAACTAATCCTGGCATCTGCTGTTTCTAATATTTAGTTATACCAATGTAACATGTACCAAAAACCTTAAGGTATTTTATATTTTTGTAATTTCCATTGGATTCTTCTTTTTTTAATATATATATTCTAATTCTCTGTTGATATGCTCTAAATTTTAATCCATTTTCTCCAAATTTCCTGTTTATCAATCATACTAAACTCATTATATTAAACTTTATGAAATTGCTATTACTCTACCAATTTTCATCAACAAAAATGTCAGTATCATATGGTTCAAACTGATGTTGCTTTAATTCCATTATCTGAATAATGTGTGAGAATCTTTCCATTGTCTATTTTTCTTTTGGCTTTTGGTCAAGTGGTCCTAAACTTTTATGTGTGTATTTGTGTGTGTGTGTGTGTGTGTGTGTGGTGTTTTTAAGTAAAGTTTAACTGCATAGAGTATAGCACACAAATCTTAATGTATAACTTGATGCACTTTTGTATATGTATACACCCATATATTTTCATCTAGATCAAGATATAGAGCATTTTCAGTAATGTAGGTTACCTCATGCCCTATCCCAGTCATTGTTGCACCAAGAATAGTTGGGGAAGTTACACTTGTTTTATATAGTATGTACTCCTTTGTGCTGATTTCTTTTCACTTAACTTTATGTCTATGAGTTCATCCATGTTGTTGTGTCTGTCAGAATTTTACTCCTTTTCATTGTTGAGTAGTATTCCATTGCATAAATACACGACAATGTATTTATCCATTCTACTGTTTATGGATACTTCTTGTTGTCTTTCCATTTGTGTGCTTTTATGAAGAGTGTTTCTATAAACATTGTGGTGCTTATCTTTGGTGGACATAACCACTCATTTTGGGGGGAAATATATAACTAACGAATCCAGATGCTGTGCCATGGGACATATGTATATTTTGCTTTAGTAGGTATTGCTAAATAGTTTTTCAAAGTGATTTACTAATTTATAGTCTTATTAGCAATTTAAGAGAATTCCAGCTGTTCTACATCCTCCCTTGAATCTGGTAATATAAGTCTTGTTAATTTTAGCTTTTCTGGTGGGTATATAGCAGTATATTATTGAATGTTCATCTTTATTTTTCTGATGATTAATTGATTAATTAAATTAAGTACTTTTTTGTGTTTATTGATTATTTTAAAATCTTCCTTTATGAAGTGTCTGTTCAAGTTTCTTGTTTTTCTGCTGGGTTATCTGAAATTTTCTCATTGATTTATCCGAGTTCTTTTTATACTCTGGATTTGAGTTCACTGTTGGATATTTGCATTGGAAATATCTTTTCCAAGTCTATGGCCTCAATTTTTATTCTCTTAATGATATCTTTTAATGAACATGGATTCTTAATTTTAATGAAGTCCAATACATTAGTCTTTTCTTTTACAGTTCGTACATTTTTGGTGTTGGGAAAGTCACGTTTGCCTACTTAAAGAGAATTAGGGTCTTCTCCTATTTTTCCTTCTAGAAACCTGATTTGTTTTAATTATCATTTTTAATTCAATGTTCCATATTGAATTAATTTTCATGTACTGTGTGAGGTAGGGATTGTATTAGTCATGGTTCTTCAGAGAAAAAGAACCAGTAACATATCTATATACATAAAATATAAAATAAGGAATTTTCTCACCTGATTATGGAGGCTGAAAGCCCCAAGATCTGCAGTTGACAAGCTGGAGACCCAGGAAAGCTGATGGTATAGTTCCAGTCTAAGTCGAAAGACCCAAGAATCAGAAGAAGTGATGGTGTAAGTTCTAGTCTGAAAGCCAGCAGGCTCAGGACCCAAGAAGAGCCAAAGTCGCAGTTCAAGTCCAAAGGCAGGGAAAGATGAATGTCTCAGCTCATGACAGTCAGTCAGTGACTGATATCTATGGGAAGGTCAGTCTCTTTGTTCTAGTCAGGGCTTCATCAGATTGGATCAGGCCCACCTGCTTTGGGGAGGGTCATCTGCTTTACTCAGTCTTCTGATTCAAATGTTAGTCTTATCCAGGTATACCCTCACAGACACACCCAGAATAATGTTTGACCAAATATCTGGGTGCCTCATGGCCCAGTACAGTTGACAAATAAAATTAACCATTACAGGGATCAATATTCATTTTTATCTATCGTCTGTCTATCTATCTACACTTGACCCATCACCATTTTTTAAAAAGACCATCCTATTCCCAGTGAATTGTGTAAATCCTTTGTCACTAATCATGTGTCTGATAAGGATGGTTATTAACACAATTAACAAAGTTGATGATAAATATAGCTATATGTATGTTCATAACTATTTAAAATATTTTATAATTTTAGTAAAATAATAATTGTGTGGTTAAAAAAATGTTAAAGTACTCTGCTGCCCCTTTTCTCCTCTGCATTCCTGCTCTCCATAAACAATTGTTTTTCATGATTTTGCCCATTTCTAATTAATGCTTATATTAATGCAAATTTCTTGAGTCATGAGTGTTACATATTATATACTGATTTCTTGTTTTATTAGTTACATTTTTTTGCTTTTCTGCATCCACTCCCCATTTTCCCTCCTCCACCTAATCAATATATCTATGTCACAATCTGTAGTTATATCAGTAATTACTGTTTATATTAATATGACCATATTGCTTTCTGCCTAACCATGCAGTATACAATAATTCTCCTGTACAAATTTTTGGTTTTCTGGGACGTTGCCAACTGTTTTATTTTCTAATTAGTGTTCTATGCATTGAAAGTCATTTCTTGATAAATGCTCCAAAGACTTGTCAAATATATGTCAGTATTTTTCCAAGTCTTCAGGCATATTCTGAGCACTTCATATGTTCTCCTACCCCAGAGACTTCCTTCTACAACCTTTTGCGAGCTTGTTCATGTAGCTTACGGGTGTTACGGTGGAGAGGAAGAATTTTAATCTCATTTTCCTATTCTTTTGTATAAAGCCTTTTTGTTTTGTTTGTTGCTGTTTGTTTTTTTCCCTCTCTGAAGCTCGCAGGATCTACTCTTATCCTTAGTGTTCTGAAATTATGTGATAATGTCGTTGGCATAGGTCTTCTGTTGTTATTGTTTATTCTGTTAGGTGTTTCATGGATCCAGCCAATCTGCCAGTTTCTCATTGATGTTCTCCCCAGAATTTTCTCTTGCTGGTCATCTACGGGAATTTCTGGATAGACTCAACACATTTCTCATCTTCTCTGTTCTGTACTCACCTTTTTTGTTTTATTTTCTATTACTCATCTATTTGTTTTATTTTCTCCCATCTATTGTCTATTCCACTAAGTTCTTTTTAGTTTGCTTATTTGCTTTTATTTTTGTATCCCTCCTTGTCTTGATCTGTGCCATTCATGTTGAGTTTTCTCACATGTGTTATGATTTTGGGCTCTTTATTCATATTTAAGAGCAAAGCTTTAAACTCACTGGAAGCTCCAAGTGTCCTCATCAGATCACCATTATGGGCCTCCACTGTGGTGCAATCAGGCTGCCAGCTTTTTCATCTTTCTGTTGTAAAGCTCCCTAATGACAGGTCTTGTAAACATTTTTATTTGTATCCATTTGGTTTGTCCAGAAAATAGTCCTTTAATATACTATCTGGTGGCGTTATACCAATTGCTGACACCCTGGAAAGAGGGCAAGGGAAGAGATGTGGTATGTGACCATTCTCGATTTGGATTTACCTTTTTCCTTTTGTTTCAATTAGTACCTCTCTCCCAACTACAATCTGGTTTCCGCACATCTGGAGCCTCTCAATTCTAAACATAATAAAACTCCCATTTCCTGTAGAGATGGGAATGGGATATATCCTTGGCTACACATGGAAGACAAAGAGATTGGAAAAGGCATGGGGGGGTGGCATCTAACTGCTCAGTACAGATGTGCAACTTTGGTAACTGTGCTGCCAAACCCCAAACCTTCCTAGAGTCCTGGGGGAAATGAATTTTTTTCACTGCTCTCTCCTCTGTTGGCACAAAGGGTTGCATTTCCTTGGCTCTTCGGTGTCATTTACCCCTGCTCTATGTGCTATCTTTGAAACAATTTCTATCTATGAACAGTGTTGATTGCTCTTCTATTCTCTTATCTTTATGGGTTATTATTATTTCAGTTATTTTACTAGCGTATCAATAGAGTTTGAGAGAGTAAAGAGATATATGCATGAGAAAGTTAATGTCTATCTATGAAATCATAGATACTTCTTATATATATATATATATATAAATCTTTCTTTACAAACACAAACAAATCATACCACAAATTAAGCAGAGAATACATATTTTGAAATAAATCCTGTACTTTCATAAAGGCTAACACAAAGAAAATCAAAAAAGTATAAAATGTAAATATACAGTGTATATTTTATGACTAAATGCAATAAAAATAATCACCAAATAATAAAAACCCTACACAACTGTCAACAATAGAAACTATTACTAACATCTCGACTATTATTATTGTTATTATTAATTTTATTATTACTACTAGTAAATAACTCCTAATAAAAGTCCAAATAAAAAGGAAGTATGAACTCTTTAAAAATGAATGTCAGGGCTTCCCTGGTGGCACAGTGGTTGAGAATCTGCCTGCCAATGCAGGGGACACGGGTTCGAGCCCTGGTCTGGGAAGATCCCACATGCCGCGGAGCAACTAGGCCCGTGAGCCACAACTACTGAGCCTGCGCATCTGGAGTTTGTGCTCCACAGCAAGAGAGGCCGTGCACCGCGATGAAGAGTGGCCCCCGCTTGCCACAACTAGAGAAAGCCCTTGCACAGAAACAGAGACCCAACACAGCCAAAAATAAATAAATAAAAAATAAAAATAAAGGAATTCCTTTAAAAAAAAAAAACAATGAATGTCAGTGAAGACAATGCATGTGAAGGTCTTTGAGTACTCACATGAATTTGGATAGTCTTAAATGCACATAGCAGAAAATAAAGAAGATTGAAAAGTAAAAGAAGCAAACCTAAAACTCAAGAAGCTAGAAAATAGATAAAAAATAAATAAAATTCTATGAACATACTTAATAAAGATAATGGGAACACTCACTAACATAGAAATTTAAACAAATGAATACAACCCCAAAAGCTTGCTTAACAGGACTAATAAAAAAAAATAACACTTTTCACAAGACTAATCGAGAAAGAAAAAGAGAGAAAAAATAAACTTTAGAAAAAAATGGGATAGATACATAGCTACTGACAATATTATGGAAAGTTATGAGTAATCTATATACTGGTTTATGCCAATAAATGTAAACATTTCAATCAAATTTTTAAAGATAATGTAAGTGGTGAAAATCAACTCAGGATGAGATGGACTACCATAATATACGAATAACCATAGAATAAAATGAAAGGAAGTCACATAACAATCTTTAAAAATGTATCAAGCTCAGGTGGCTTTATGGGTAAATTCTATTAATCTTTACTGAATTAAAATGATATACTTTATGAAGTGTTTCAGATCATAAAAACAAAAATTTAAAGCTCTTCAACTGATTCTGTGATCCTAGCTTAACTTCACACCCAAACCAGAAAAAGAGCTTTAAAACAATCTCAAATCAATGAAAAGGAAAGAAAAAATTATGTCATTCTTACTTATGAACATAAATGCAAAGATCCTCAAAGAAACAATAGTGACTTTATTCAGGCAATAATATAAATATTGTTTATATTTAGTATAATAGTATACTTTGACCAACCAGGTTTACTCAAGAAGGTAAGACTGATTTAATATTGGAAATCTATCTTGTAATTAATTGACTTAATAGATTAAACAACAGATGATAGATTTTAACATCCATTCTTATAAAAATTACCAGAAAACTAGGGAAGATCCTTGTTAAAGCAACAATCATTAGCCACAGCCAATATTTTTTTTACAGTAAAATATCAGCATTCCTGTTTAAGTCAGAGACAAGAATGCTAGCAGTCACTACTACTCTCTATGCTGTTCTGAAGGTTCTAGCCAGACAGCAAAAAGTTAGAGGTGTAAAATTGAAAAGGAAAAGACAAAATTGCCTCTAAATAGTAGACTTAATACATGATTTCAGTATGAGATTAAAGAACAAAGATCTCCAAATCGATAGCTTTCCTCACCTCTAGGCATCATCGACTAGAAAAAATAATGAAAAAAGACACTATTCTCAAAAGGACTGGAATAATAATAATTCCAGAAATTCCTAGGAAACATACTTCTTTCTTTTCAAAGTTTTCTTGGCAGGTCTTTCTTGAGCATCAGGCTAATTTATTGAAATTGTGTGTGTGTGTGTGTATGTATGTATATTTCTCCTCTATTCTTCCCTCCATCATCCTATGAAAGTGGGCCCTGCTTCTGGGGGTAGATAGTGGGTCAGAAGGGAAGTGGTCTGCAGTACATGTGGTCCCCCCAACTCTCCTGGGAGCTCACTGATGTGATGATGCCAAACATTAGTGATGGGCACCAGAGAGGAGACAGAGAGAAAGAGGATGTGCCCTCTGCTTTCCCAAAGGTGAGTTCAGAGCTGAAAGAGAACAAGGGTGCCTGATGGCAATGCCTGAAGAGGCTGACAATGTCTTGGGAGGATGGCTCGTGACACACCTCTGCAGATTGGGCCCGAATCACTGGGTTCTCAGCCTCAACAAAGGCTTGGATGGGAGCGAGAGTTCCCTAAATTCAAGGGTTGTTACATGTTCAGCAACAAGGGTGGTTGGGGGGACTTTGATGCTCTTAAGGATGAGAGGCCCTTTTTCTGTTTCCCTTCTAGACAAAAAGGAGGTAGCATAGCTACCCTGAATCTGAAGTCAACCAGGCCTCAGTTTGGATCTGTATGATGAGTGTAGCAGTACACAGAGTAGGAGCCCATGCACTTGGGACAGCTTGAAGCCCCCATAACACCAGCTCTGGACCAACACAGGAACAGAATAAAGTTCCATCTTGCTAGTCCAACCCTAACTGAGGCCCTCTGTGAGTGTCAGTTTCCTCATCTGTAAACTGTAGACAATCCTCATAACCTTGCTGTGAAAATTGAAAACCTAAGGCATTCAGTGTGCTCAGCAGTTTTTAGCATATCACTAAATCATGTTTATACATGTTAAGTATTATTATTATTGTTATTATTGTTGTTATGAATAACATTAAATCAAAATATATACTGCAGAGCTGTTAGAAACATAGAGATAAACATAGAGAAACAACATCAGTGGTAGAATATAGCTGTAGTTTTCTGATTTGATACCATATTTTATTTGCTCACTTAATATGTCAAAGTCACAGAAGTCTATTGATAACATTGATTTAAAGTAATGTATTAAACTCTGCAGAGATAATGCTTGTTGCTTTTTTTCCAGTGCCCATCAAATATTTACAATAATAATTATGTTAGATCTCTAAAATACCTGAATAAATTCTTGAACAGATTGTAATGGTTACATTCTCTGATTGCAATGCAAACAGACTGTATATAAATAGTATAATTTTAAATGAGAAACTACTTGAAATTTAATAAACATATTTCTATGTAACCCAGTAAAAGATAAATTGCAACTACAAATATAAACTATTTGAAAAATAATGAGATAACAACATAGGAAAATGTATGCTCTGCAGCCAAAGCTGTACTTATTAGTACAGTAATAATCTTAGATGTTTTTCTTATTAAACAGAACAAAAATAAAAACAAATACTCTGACCATTAAACTCAACAAGTCAGCCAAAAAACAAGAAAGCATAAGGAAAGTAGGAGGAAGGAATTAACAGAAATAACAAGCATAAATATGCAGTCAGCAGAATTGCTAAATAAATGAGATTGGGTTCTCTGAAATGACAAATAAAATATTCAAAACCAGGAAATCTAATCAAAGAAAAATGAGACCAAAATAAGATTGAGAATAAAGACATAATCACAAATATCAAGAGGATTTATAGACTTTTAAGAGATTTCTATGAAAAACTGCTAAATATGGAAACTGCATAAAATTCATAATGTTCAGGGAAAACACATTTAAACTGGCTTAAGAAAATCTAGAAAATACAAGTAAATCAGAGACTCTTTAAAAAAACAGAAAAATATTGTCAAAGAAGTAGCTCTATGAAGATGCTGGGATCAGAGGGTTTTACAGGCAAGATTTATCAATCCTGTAGGGGGTAGATAATTTCACTGTAATTTAACTGTTCTAGACAATGGAAAAAGAGTTTCTCTCTCTGTCTCTGTCTCTGCCTCTCTCTCTCTCTCTCTCTCTCTCTCACACACACACACACACAAAAACAAGCACACAGAATTTTTTTAAAAAGAGAATACGTTTCAGAAAAGAGGAAATACGATTTTTTAAATACATTTTTGCTTATAATATGATTACTTACCTGGAAAAACCAACAGAATCAACTGATAAGCCATTGAAATTAATGAAAACTGAGGAAAGTAGCATATTACATAATTGAAAAATAATCACTATTTGATCAGAAATAACCAGCTGAGGGATGTAATAAAAAATGATCCCCATTTATTATAACATTCCCAAACATAAACTACCTGGAAATAAATTTAACAAGAAATGTGCAAGACCTATAGGATAGGGGGAAAAAAACATCCTGTAAAACTTTACTGAAAAAGCAAACCTGCATAGGTAAACTCCTGTTGGGAGGAGGTGAGTGAGTCAATCTCTAGGGGAGGGATGCTGACGCCAGAGCATTAGGTGGTCTTGTGGAGATTAAAACCTTGAAAATATGTCCTTTTCAAGTCTCAGAGACATTTTGTAAAACCAGTAATGAGAAATTCCCTGCACCCACGGAAGCCTGGATATACGTAAATGAGGAGAAGCTGGGGCAGGGCCAAGCCACACAAGAAAGAAACCTTAGCCACTGGCAGGGACTAGTTAATAGTTTAGGTGGTTGAGATTATGTAACCCCAGGAAGACCTGAGGAAACAGGGCACCAGGACTCTTTACTCAGTGGGGGTCACAGACTCCACTGAGACACTGGTGAAAGCTGGAGAAGAAGTGAGTTCTCTTCGGAAAAGAAGAAGCATACACTTCCTGTCCATCTCAGCGTGGCCGCGGGCCCTATGAGGACCCTGTCTCAGATCTTCTGTACTGTCACCTTCCGCCATGGGAGCTTACCCTGATCCTCCAGAGGCAGGGGCATAGATCACCATCCAGGTCTCAGACTCCAGAGTCACCCTCCAGGTCAGGAGAGCTTGATGCATGTGGGGCACTGCTTCCTGGGTGGGGATGGTGTCCTGAGCATACTCCGGGCTTAAAGTTAAGGGGGAGGAGGGTGGCTTTTCCATTTGTCAAAGATCTCAGAAGACAGTCAGCCAAACTGACTCAACTCAGGCTGTCCTCACTAACTTATTTGTTGGGTAATCTCTCAGTCCTCACCACACTTTTCTATGGAGCAGGTTTTCTCTGGTCATACCAAGATGAATTTGGGGAGCATCAGTCTTCATCTTTATCAATCTCCTTCCTGACCCCACCCACAAGCCACCCTAAATAAAGATGCTAAGTAAAAACTGTGCACTTGCCATTAAAGGACAGCTTCTAGAGAAATGCCCTGTCCCCACCTGCAGCCAGATTACTGTCCTAAATGCCTACAGAGAAATTCCAGTGCCTGCCATGCTTGTTTCCATGTGCAAACAGAGGCTGCACCCCTCTCCCACCGTTGCCATCTGGTAGATCCTGTTTATCTCTGCTGGTTGAGTTCTTCTACTCTCCACATGCAAACACCAGATCCAGGAATGCACAATTCTAACCCAATCCAAAGCTGGGAGGTGGAAAAGGCACACTTGGATTTTTTCTAGTTCTTGTCGGTTAACCCGTGAAGCTAGTTATTTAATTTTATATACTGGCTTAAAGTCACAGCCGGTGTCTGAAGGGCCTGAGGGTTTTCTTGGAGCCTTCCTAATTTTGTGCAATCAGCTCCTGGCTTCCGACTGCACAGGTGGGCAGTCAAGATGAATGAGTGAATAGAAATATGACATCAGAAGGCCCTGAATAGACCCAGTGGTCAGGAGACATTAATCTTGAGGTGCGCCATCTCCTTTCTCTGAGGAGCTAATGTCGCCCCTCTTTCTGACCACTGCACTTCATTTGTCTGGTTAATCTCCCAGAACCTGGGCCTTATGATTAATCCCATAGGTAAATTCTGCTCTGGTGGGTCTTTGCCTCCCTGAATTTTCAGGATGGCACAGATCACTGATATCTCTTCTCCGACCTGTTCATAGGCATCAGCCTTCTCTGGACCCATATGACCGTTCACACCATCTGGGGTCAACTCTCCCCTTTGTTATTTGACCTTAAACAGTCCAGTCCTATAAATACCACAGCCAAGGTCAATGCCATGTATAAAGGGCATGATTTAGCAAGCATTCCCTGAGCACCTACTACATGCCAGGTCCTGAGCAATGTGCTGTAGGGATTGTGGAGACGATGAAAACGTAGAGTCTGCCCTCCCAGAGTTTATGCTTACTTAAGGGAGACCCTAACTCTTTCACCTGGCAGACCATGTTCTGCAGCTGAGGATGGTACTGAGAAAGCACAGCAGATGGGGGTTTGCTGCTGACTCTTGGGGAAGGGGAAGGCACTAAGCACCTGGGGCAGGGGATGGGCACTTGTCAGGTGGGAGGACCAAGGGTACACAAAAGAGCATGTAGAGGAACCGTGAGTCTGATGTGACTAAAGCTTTAGATGCATGAGGGAAAGAGAATGAAGAAAGGTTGCTTCAGGATGTTATGATGGGTCTTCTTCTCTCAGAACTGGATAAAGCATCAAGACAGTAGATGCTACATTTGCCATCTTGCAAAAGTCTCAAATGAAGTGTCTGATAATCTGTTGCTTGTATGACTCTTGAAGCCTTCAACCACCTTGAGGATATACGAAGGCTTTAGGAAAGGAGATCGGATGAGATCTGTTTTGGATTTCTTTGGAAAAGCTCGGTGATGCCTGCAATATCTTTCCCCCAACCTCACTTGAAGATGGGAGAGAAATCCTTCAGTGGGGTCACCTGGGGAGCCTAGAGTGTGCCCCACAGTCTGGACATGGGTGTCTGCCTCCACCTGGGAAACCCAGAGGACGGAGATAAGTGTCAGCTGACTTGGGCAGAGTTGGAATAACCCAGCTCCCCAGAGTCGGCAGGAGTACCTCCCCGTGGGCCATGCATGGAGAATACCAACCTGCAAGGTGCAGGTACCCTTCCCTGGAGATGAACCACCAGAAACTCAGGGGCTGAGGCAGAGTGTGGCCAGCCAGGGGTCATGCATCACCCACTTCATGGAAAAGTTGTTCAGAGAAGAACTGGCAAAAGCAGCCTTCAAAAGCCAGAGTCAACTTGAACTTTCTGCCAGCCAGGTAAGAACTTCCCTGAGCCCTCAGCTCTCCTCTCCCCTCCTCCACTGCACAGGACCAAGAAACATGGACTTGAAAGTGAGAAGGGTGGTGAGCATGAAGGCAGACTCCCCTGACAGCTCAACTACGAGCAGTTTGGGGACAGGTGGGAGCTGGTGACTGGGAGAAGTCAGGCTTGTGGAAGAAGTTGGAAACTGATTACCACATGGGACTGACTTCTTGAATTACTGAATTGAGACTGTTTTGTGAGTTAAGGCTATTTCAAGATTTTTTTTTTCTGCTGGCAAGAGTGATTTCCTAAGCTTGTGTGCAGGGGTGGGGAAGGAACAGCCCAGCAAGCAGACTTAAAGGGACAGAAGGAAGCAGTATGCCATGACTTCTACTTGTTCCTGGGCGCTGGGTATAGAGCTTAGGCCTTCACTGAGTGGGTGTCAAATGCCAGGGAGGGCTGTGCACTTTTTCGGGGTTGTCTAAATTTAATGTTTCCAAAACCAGGAGCGCTCAAATGTGATAAATACATGTTTCATCCCATTTGTGGAAAACAGGATAAACTTCCAAATGCCCTTCTGCATTTTAGTAAGAACCTTACAGAAATGGAGAAGTCATTTTTCTATGTGGTTATGTAGTTTTCGAAATTCTAATGACTGCATAATAGTCTACTTAACCAAATGTTGGTTGGACATTAGGTTATTTCCAATTTTTCAGCATTATAAATAATGCTATGATGAATATGCTTGTGCATTAATCTTTGTGGTTACCTCTGATTATGTCCTATGGTGAAAACAGCAGAAGTGGGATTACTGAGTGAAAGAAAAAATGTGAGGCTTTTGATACAAAATGCCAGTTTCCCCAAAACCTTAAACCAATTTATAACCCTATGTGTCAGAGGCAGTATAATTCACCTTACCCTCACACTGGCAAACAATGAACATGAAATATTTTAAAATGTTTTCTGATATGATAAATGATTAATGGTATGTCAAGGTTTTAATATGTATTCCTTTGAAATCTAGTGAGAATAAACAACTTTCTATGTTGACCAAACGTATTTCCTCTTTTACAACTTTTCATTTGTTAACTTGTTTTTATATTTTTGAGTTCTTTACCTTTTTCATGTCAGTTCATGTGAATAATCAGCATAATAAAACATTAACTCCTTGTCTTATTTGATGCAAATTTCATCTACAGTTAATTGTTTACCTTTTAGTAGTAACTTTTGATACTTGCATGTTTTAAATACCATGTAGTTAAGTGTATACATCTTTTTCCTATGTGACTTATTCTATCAAGGCTTTCTGAGTACAGAGAAAAATGCCAATTTTATAATGTCAGGTAAAAATTATATTTACAGTATGGTTAGAGCTATAAGATATACATACACCAAGTTAAAACCAAAAAGTCCAAATAGCAAAATCTAGAAGTTTATCAAAATTTTACCAGTAGTTGGCATTAAGAATTGGGTATGTAGATACTTGTTTTCTTTTCTATTTTTCTATATATCTCCTATTTTGTGTAATAGGAGACTTGAATATTGTACGTGAAACTTATTCTACAAATTCAGATGTGCAAGAAATGTCATATTATTTTCATTCAATCAAAACAAATCTGACTTGAGTTTCCATCTTGCAGGGCTGTTGGGAAATTTTATCTTAACTATTTTGTCTCCTCCACTCCTTTGGACACACTAAAATCTTGAAGGTTCACCTGAGAGCCATGATACAGGAACTTCCAGTCTTCAGCTGATCCTGGTCTAAGCCCATCAGACCCTCACCCAAGCTCTCCAATCCCTGAAGAAGGACATCTTCAAATCCTGACCCATCTTGGGCACAGGGTCTTTCCCAAGACGCAGAGCCTGGGACAAGGGTTCAGTCTGTGGACACCGTGCAGGCATTCTGCTCTGCAGTGTGAGTCCTTGTGGTCCTGCTTCTGTGATCCAGAACCCCTAACCACCACCCTCTTCCAACTTTCCATCGTCTCTTGCCCCTAACCCTCCCCATCCCCCTCTTCAAAACACTTGCATCTCTCCTCTTTCCCAAGGAGCTAAGCCCTTTGGAAAACAAAAGTCAGGAAGGGAGCTTGCCTTTAGGAAAAGTCCAGAATGTCTCAAGAAGGAATTCAAGTGCCCCTGGTCAGGGTCTGTGACACCTGTTCAGCTGCCTCCTGTTCTCTCCCTCTGTCTTCTCTGTAACTGATGCTTCAGCCCTTCTTCCCAACTGTCCTCAGCCCTAATGTTCTCTCTCACCTCTGGGTACTCAGGAATACTGCCCCCTGCCCAGAACATTCCTCTTCCACTGACTCCTCTTTGTCTGACCTCCTCTTACCCCCTTTCAAGCCTCAGTTCAAAAGAGCCATCTTCCCTGAGAAACTTCCCCTTTCCTTCAGACCTGGGTGAGCCCCACTTTGCACCCTGCACTTGGCCCTCCAGAGGATCCATCACAGGGCGTAAACAACCTGCATACTCATTTACGTCTCTCTCTAGGCTGGAAGCCCCATGAGGCAGGGTTCGTGTCTGGAATGCAAAAGGCGCTCGATAGTGAACAAATGAATAAGGTCACTGGTGTTCCCGCCCCTTCCCATCCACCAGCAGGCTTGCCTCTGGATGATGCTGGAAGTTCAGGAGTTTCCCTTTGTACATCTTATTGCCCTTATAGCTCAGTGCCATGGAATGTCACAACCTGTTCGCAGCCTGACTCCCCCAGCTGGTCTGTGGGTTGCTTGAGGGATGTGGGCGTGCCTCATTTGACCTTAACTCCCTATGCACATAGTACACAGCCCTGTGCATGCCTGCTGCACAACACACACACACACACACACACACACACACACACACACTGAGTGTTCTTTTTGCTTTTTAGTTATTAAGTCTTCTTTTTAAAGTTGTCTACTCTTTCCAAAAAACTGAAGTTTAATCACAGTGGCAAAGTGTATGTGATATAGACATAGATATAGATAAATATAGATATAGACTAGCAAAACTGCTATGAGATTCCTTTGAAGAATAAAGTAAGAAGAGCTACATATTTTTTTTAGGGAAGAGTTAGGAGTAGGACTTGCAGTAACAGATATTAAAATGCATTATAGAGCCACAGTGCTTAACACAATGTGGTATTGACAAAAAGAATGAACAGATCAATGGATGAGAATTGATAGCCCAGAAACCTTCCCTAGTGTATGCAAGCATTTAATTTATGATAGAACAAGCAACTCACCAAAAGGAAAAGATGACTTTGGAAATTATTGGCTAATCAGGAAAAACATTCAAGTCATACCCATACATCCCTTTCTATAGCGAAACCTATTTTAGATTAATTAACGAGTTACATTTCAAAAATTAGTTGAAAATATAACAGCAATTATATTTAGGGAGAAATTCCAAAACCTAAAGTTAGTATAAGCAATGAAAAGAGGAAAGATTGGTAAAACTTTGTAAACATTACTGGTATTTTATGTAAAAATATATCACCATCATAAACAACAACAACAACAACAAACAAATAGACAAGGATTTTAAAAAACACTATAGATAAGGAATTAATTTCCTTCGTGTTTTAAAAATTACTTAAAAATCAATGAAAGAAAAAAAAAAAAAAAAAACTAGTTACCTACCAGGAAACAAAATCAATTAGTGATTCTTCTGAGTTGTGGGAATACTAGCAATCTATACTTTTTATTCTTTTCTGTATTTTCTTATATCTTGCATGTATTACTTTTATAAGCAGATATATAATATTATAAAGCACATATTTTCTCTATCAGGGTGGGGTGAGATGAGGGGTGCAAAGAACATAAAAAAGTTTATAGAATATTAATGCAAATGGGTAATACACATATAAAAATGATCACACTCAGAAGTAATTAAATAACAATGCAATAACAATTTTAATTTATAAAATGGCAGAGTTTCATAAAAACATATAAGATTCTATGTGATGACTGTATGGAGAAATGGTATTTTCATGTCTATGCTGGTCATCATGTGAATTAGTAAAATCCTCTGGAAGACAATTTGTCAATTATATATCAAGAACCTTATTATAAGAACATATTCCTTGATTTAGTCTCACATCTAGGACTTAATCCTTAAGAGTGAATTAGGCAGGTCCACAGTGACTTGGGTATACGGCGAGGTAACACAGAGCTTTAGGCTGGGATGTTGTTGCCCTTCCATCAATGGAGAGCTGCTCCCTCTGTCTGGAACTGGACAATTTCTTTACCTCCCATGACAACCCACGTGGACCCTGGCACCAGGAATGTCCTTAGTTCTTAGCCTGCACTTGATGAGTACCTTGGACAAATCTCCAGGTCCAGCCACACCTCTTGAGCCTGATGGCACTCGTCCCTGGCATGGCCTGCTTTCCATAGCTCCCTCCCTAAATGGGTTGAGTCTGATGCCATGGGGACAGGGATTTGGGAAGTCATTTGAAGACCTGAAGGAAATTCTAAGCCTGGGATCTACACTATGTGATCTTGAGCAATTCACTTCTTTCTAAACAAGCATGTATGACCATCTGCTATGTGTCAGACACTGTGCCAAGGTCTGTGCTGATGAGGAAGCCACCTGGGTTGGACCTTGCATATTGGTTGCTTTGTCTCTAAACAATGACGATAAGGTGCTTACTCACCCTCTCGCTGCCATCTACAATGAGCTGCATCAAAAATAATAGATGTCAACCTGCTACACATCCTATAAAGTTCTGTAAAACCTGCAAACTATTTTCTTTAGGGTCTCCCAAGTTATGCTGTGAGCACCGCAGATATCAGGACCATGAAAATTTTCTCTTTCACCCTTTGCCCTGGCAAAGAGCAGCTAAACATCCTGGAAAGTCCTAGCCATCACAGAGCCGGCTTGGACCTACCACGGTCACACTGATGGATATTGACAAAGGCTGTCCTGGAACAGCTCTGACCAGTTGGAAAGACAGAAATCCAAGGGTCATTTGAGAAACCTCCATCTTGATCAAACCTTCCCCATTACCATATCTGAACCATCACCAAGCCTGGTTGATGCCTATTTTCCTCCAGATTATTTCAGAATACTGGGTGCAATTCTTGGGGGTCTTCCCTTTGCTCTTAGGATAAAGACCCACTTTTTATAAAGGCAGGAATATGCAGACTCCTGTCTACCCTCATACCCACACCACTGCCCTCCAGCCTCCAGCCTGACATTAACCATCACGCACTTCCACCCCAGGGCATTTGCACAGCATGCTTCTCTCACTCTACCCCCCTTGTCTCATCCCCTTTCTTACATACTAGTTTTTGTTTCCAACTAATCTTATCTGTGGCCTCTGAAACTTCAGTTCCTTGGGGAAGTCATCCTTGACCCCAAGGTTAGACAAGCTTCCCTTACTTTGTCCCTTGTTATAGTTAACACAACTTTTCTATCATAAGCTAAGTATGTTCCAATTAGTATGATTTCTTATTTCTGTGCTTGTGTTATGAGATATTTGATTTTAGGCTTCTATAATGTCAATTTCTTCTTCAGGAGGTAAGCTCCATGAAGCCAGGTTCCTAGTGAATGAATGGACAAGTGAACAGAAAGGGGCTTGACTATCTCCCTTTGGGGACCAGTTCTGGAGCCTGGAAGAACCAACTGATGACCAAACTGAAATGAGGGTGAAGGGCCTGGGCTTGCCCACGAGTTGGTGGAGAGTGCCTCATATGTGATCCAAACACATTCCCCCGAGTAAGGGAACACAGAGCAGAGAACACTGTGTGTGTGTGTGTGCATCTGTAGAAAGATTTTGAGGAAGAAGTAGAAAATAAAAAGAAACTCAATTCCTATGCCCGTGGCATGTGAATGGTCTCTCTCTCCATTGATTTCACTTTGTGCTTCTCTCTTCTGTGCTTTCCCTTCTCTGTTGAACGCTCTGTACTCTAAATGTTATAATGAACCCAGTGGCCTTGACGGCTCTCATCTTTAACCAGAAACATAATCGCCTCATTAACCTCTGGAGGGAGGTTTGGCTTTGGCCCCCAAAGGTTGGAGGCCAAAATTTCTGGGCGTGCCCATAGCCTCAGCTCAGCTGGTCGGCCAGAATTAATGGGAGATCAGCATGTTGGGGCAGAGCTCTCATTTGCTGGGTGGGGGAGCAGGCATTATTGATTTCTGTGGCAAAATGCTCCAACTCCTTTGCATTGGGGGCTGTTATTTAAACATTTATGCACTTTGTTCCTCTGACCAGTGGGGAAGGCTGGGGCCCATGAAATTCAAATTTCTGGTTTGTGAAGGGTAAGAGTGATTCCTTGTGATATTTCTTCTGGTTATGCTTATCTTATGAGGATACAAAATAAAGAGAAAAATCAGGTGGATGGCTCCATTGGCTACCACTTTGGTAACAAAAAGTAGGAGCTATTTTTGCAGCATCCACAGCAAACAAAGCTGGACTTCTACCCCCAAAATCTGAGCAGAGGATCAGTTGACCAAATCCTCTTGGGTGAGTAAGATGGTTTAATACCAGCAAAATTTCCTGGATGATGTGAGAGTTCTCAGAGCCCTTGGCAAGGAGGTGGACCAACCCAGTTGGAACCACGGTGTGTCTGGCTCTCTATGGAATGATTTACATAGATTATCTCACTTAATCCTCACACCAAACCTTCAAGGCATACATGATGAGTCCATTGAGACTAAAAGAGATGAAGCAATCCCCCCCATGGTAAGCAGAATACTGCAGACACAAATAGTCCTACTTACATAATCGAAGGTCCGTGCTCGACTCTTGCTGTGACCACGCAATGTAGCTCTGCCACTGGCGTCCTTGTGAAGCTTGTGGAAGCCACAGACATGCCACTGCTGAGTCCCCCCATTTATAAAGTTGACATAAAAGCATCTCCAAGAGGATGGAGTTTTCTGGAGCTTCTTCTACCATCTAGCTGGTGGCCCTTAAAAAATACTAAGTATAATGAGAAAGCATTTTCAAATGTGGAAATCTAGATCACACCATAAAACTTGACAATCCTCCCGACTTCTATTCCAAGCCCTTCGTCCCAGTGCTCAGGCCAAGGGAATCCCATCTTGGCCGCGTTGCCTCCGCACATTGGTGCAAACAGCCAGGCATTCATTCATCCTTCAAGTGTTTTCTGAGTGCTTCCTATTAAGACACAGGGGTGTCAGTTACCAGTCTTGCCCTCTTGTTGCTCCCTGGGTGTAGCGTGCCTGTCCAGAGCACGTGCAAGTGGCCAGATGCTGCATGAACCGGGCTCTCTGGGGCCCAGAGGAGAGCCTTGGCCTTTCTTGGCTGAACACGCAGCTTTTCTCACAAGACTCTGGGTGAATGGAACCCTTCGCTCACACCTGCTCCCTGAGTTCTAATTGCTCCTCTGTGAGAAGCTGTTCCCCCATGTCACTGCAGGGTTTGCCTCTGGCTCCCGGGCGCCTTGGAGAGCTAGAGGCATTTCCTTGGGCGATGGGACCCTTTCAGGTGGGATGGAGCTCATGTCAGTGGTCTGTGGTGCTGGCTCTCACTCCCGGCATGGCCGTGGGTCCCCATGTCCCACTGAGAGACCCATTCTTACCACTGTCAAATATCTGATAGTTTAGTTCAAAACACTTATATTTTAGTTTTTTGATTTTTCCTTTTGGATCTTAGAGACACAGGGTTGAGTTAATCATAGCCCTTGGCCCAAGGCATTTCATCGTGGTTGTCAGTGCTAAGTGTTGGTTTTCATTTTTGTTTTTTCCACCCAATGTTTTATACAGCAAACTTGAAAGACATTTACAGTGAACACCTACCTGTACACCTTCCACCTAGATTCTACCTCAGTCCATTACTATAGTTTTTCTTATCATCTCTCTGTCCATCGATCCAAACTTCTACCCATCAATGAATCTACTTTTGGGGTGCATTTCAAAGTAAATTGCAGACTTCAGTACACTTTCCTGTAAATACTTCAATATTTGTTTTCAGTTCTTTTGCTCTTTTGGTATAAAAACGTACATACAATGAAATGTAGAAATAATAAATGTATTTATTGTGGAGTTGTGACAAATACACGCACCACTATATCCCTAACACCTATCAAGATATAGAACATTACTGTCCTCCAGAAATATCCCTAATGTCCCTAATTCATCCTCTACACCACTCCTTAGAAGCAGCCACTGTTCTGGCTTTTTTCCACCATAAATTGGTTTTCTCTGCTCTGAACCTTCATATAAATGGACTCATCGAACATGCATTCTTTTGTGCTTCTTTCACTCAGCATAACATTTTAAAGCTTCATCTGCGTTGTTGTACATATCAGTACTGTGTTCTTTTTTATTTCAGAGTGGAATTCCACTATATGAATATACCTGAGTTTGTTTATCCATTCTTTTAGGCCATGGCCACCTTTTGAATCAAGCTTATATGAAGAAGTCTTGGTGTGAACATATGTTTTCATTTCTCCTTAATAAATACCTAGCCTAGGTGTATCTTTAGTTTTATAAGAAAATGCCAATTTTTTTTCCAAAATGGATATACCATTTTACCTCCCTATCAAAAATGCATGAGAGTTCTGGTTGCTCCACAGCTTGTCAATATTTGGTAGTGTTAGAGTTAATCTTGGGCATTCTGGCAGGCAATCAGTGGTATCTCATTGCAGTTTTAATATGCATTTCTCTAAAAATGAATGATATTGAGCATTGTTTCATGCATTTATTGACCATCATTTGTCTTCTTTTGTGACGTATCTGTTTAAATACTTTGTCCGTTTTTAATTGGGTTATTCGTCCTTTTATTATTGAATTGTGAGAATTCTCCACACTAATCTTTCGTGAGATATATGTTTTACAAATATTTTTTCCAGTCTGTGCTTCCCCTTATGAGTGGTTTCTTTTGATGAGCAGAAATTTATCATTTTGATGACTGTAAATCATCATGGTTTCCTTTTATGGTTATTGCTCGTGGTGCTCTATCAAAGACACTTTTGCCTACCCTCAGTTCACAAAAATATTGTTTCCCTTTAAAAGCTTCATAATTTGTGTTTGAATGTTTAAGGCTATAAATGAATTATTTGCGTGTGTGCTATGAGGTAGGAATTGAGGTTCATTTTTTTCCATATGAATATCCAGTTATTCAAGTGCCATTTGTTGAGAAGACTTCCCTTTCCCCATCATATTGTTTTGGCACCTGTGTCAAAAATCAAATGACTATATAAGTGTGAATCTATATCTGGGTTTGTGCCCTTTTTAAAAAAAAGTATTTATTTCCTTTTATTTCTACTCTCCACACCCATTTCCTTCCCCCAAACCTGAGATGCCATTGTAATGTGCTCAAAGCATACATTTCATCTGTAAATATTCTTGTAAAATATGTATTTTGATTTTGTGTATAGATATTTTTAATTTATGCAAATAATATTGAGCTCTGTATCTTAACTGTGTTACTGTTTACCTTTTAAAAATAAGACATTTTATATATATATATATATATATATATATATATATATTACATATATATTTTTAATGAACCACTGACATTATTGTGAGTGCATCTAATCCCCAGCTTCAGTGAAACACTCTGTTTTGTGTGTTGTGGTATTTCACCTCTCTGCTCTCTCAGTGATGGACATCTGCTTGCCTCCAACTTTCTACCCAAATCCAGGCTGCAGTGACATTCCCATGCAGCTCCTGGAGACATGGATGAGAATTTCTTTGTGGTCAAGAAGATCATATTTTCTAAAAATGACCACCACAACATATCCCATCTACACACTCTTCTACAATGTGATGTTGACACCCCTCCCATTGAGAGATGGGATCTATGTCTTCTTCCCTTGATCCTGGACGGACCTTCGTAACTTCCTCAAGCATTAGCATAAAGTGGAAATGAAGCTATGTACCAGCTGAGGTTAGGTCAGAGAAGTGCCATGCATTTCTTCCTTAACCCTGGGGCTGTTGACTCTTGGGAACCAGCTACCATGCTGAGTGGGAGCCAAGTAACCACATGGAGAGGTGGCATGTAGGACTTCTGTCCAACAGCGTCAACTAGGATTCCAGCTGATGGCCAGGAACAAGTTCCAGATGAGGGAGTAAGTTTCTGATGGTTCCAGCCCCCAACTATCAAGTCCATCCCCCGCCCCGCCTTTGAGCCAGCCCACCTGATGCCACAAAAAATTAGAGATGAGTTTTCTCCACTGAGACCTGTCCAAATTGAAGACTGGTGAGTAAAATGATGATTGTTATTTTAAACTACTAAGGTATGCAATGGCTTGTTATGCAGTAAAAGATAGCTGAAGCATATGGACTCAGTTTATGTATCTTGATTAAATCTTACAGATCGCACCCACAGAGGGCCATGGGGCCTACTCTCCCATTGTCAGCACAAAAGTCCCCTCTGTCCTCACATTCCTGCTCCTACTTGACATTGCCTCTTACTAATTTTTGCCTAATACTTGCCAAGTAATAGCTCATTAATTTAATTTGTATTTCTCTGATTACTAATAACTTTGAATGTTTCTTCATATGCTGATTAGCTTTTGGATTTCCCCTTCTTTAAGTTTCCTGTTCATATGCTTCTTCATTTTTCTATTAGGTGCTATCTTTCTATTTGTTTTGTAGTCTTGATATAAGTCCCTGGTCAATTGTAGACATTGCAAACATCTTCTTGCCTTCAGTCATCTGTCTATTAGCTTTGATAGTTGTCTTCTAGATTTAGCAGACAGATGACAGAGTGAGAGATTCCATGAAGGAGGAACACCATCTGTGCCTTAGTTGCCTTAAATACCTCAAAGCAGTTGTCAGTAACACTTGCTTACATTTCTGTACAATGTTTTCCAGTTTGAAAAATAGGTGCATATGTATGTGTTTGTTTCGTCATGAAGACAACCCTGAAAGATAGTTACTATCACTCTCCTTGTCCATTTTATAGCTTGGTAAATGAAGGGCTAGCTATTTGAACTAACGTGTCCAAGGTCACACAACTCTTACATGTCACTGAAAAAGATCCAGGCTCTATTCCAATGGAATAGGGATGAGGGCAGAAAAAAGGACTTCCATGAGCTGGGTAATGACCCAGTACCCTAGGAGAGGAAGTGGCTGCTAGATGCATCAAGGTGACAACCTGAGAGCCAGGGCATCTGGGGACAATCCCTACCTAATGATAAGCTCCACACCTTGGGTAAGTAACTTCTCCCATTTAGGCCTCAGTTTCCTCACCCATAATATGAACTCAACAATAATAATGAAGATGACCTCTTAAATCAATCATGAAGATTAAAAGAGGTAACAGATGTAAACTGGGAAGTATTTTATCCTACAACTATAAGGAATCAATTAATCTGGGGAAAGATCTTGGGTATGTCAGGATTTCAAGCTCAGCTCAAGTCCTAAAAGGCTGTGTGGCCTCGGGAAAAACCCTTCACCTCTCTGAGTCTCACGTTCTCAAAAGGCCCTTTCAGCTTAGGGATCATGTTGAACTTGAGATAGGGTCAGAAGTTGCTCCCAAGGAAAAAGGAAGGTGTGTGTCTACGTGTGTGTGTGTGAGAGAGAGAGAGAGAAAGAGAGAGAGAGAGTATGTGTGTGTGCATGTGCTGGGTGTACATGTCTGTGAGTGCATGTGTGCACACGTATGTGTGCATGTGAGCATGCAAGGACATTTCAGCGTGCATAAGTGTGTGCATACACGTTTGGATGTGTGTTTTTGAACATGTACAGGTGTATATGTGTGAAGAGGGTGTTACATGTGGGGCAAAATACTATTCCTGAGAATTAATACAGTCCCGTGAATTTCCCTGATGATACTCCAAACCCCTCCCCTCCCAGACTGAACAGTTAGAAATCCCTCCTTCACTGTTTTGGGAGTTGGAGGAAGGTGCAGAAGGCAGTTAGTAGGGACCAGTGCAATGGAAGTGGCCAGGGCAGAATGGAAAGATCAGGCTACATCCTTGCATTCTTGTGTTTCCAAGCCCTCAAGACCCTCTGAAGAATCTGTTGTTGGGCCTGGGGAAGGAGGAGAAGGAGCCAGAAGGACAGCAGCAAACAGAGCCCAGAGCAGAAGTGCCTGAGCTTGGGGTGCCAAACTGAAGAGCTGGACTTTATGGCCTCTTGTTCCCCCCGGCGAGCTGTGCCCCAGTGGCAGTGCACCGATCGCCCACTGCACGTCTAGTCTCAGAGGCCACCCAGGGGGGCTTGGGGGCTCTGTGTGTGTTGCTTGTCACATGGCACTGAGTGCAACTGCCTTTGCTGCGCAGGAAAGAGTAAGGATGAGCGGCCACCCCCCACCACCACTACCCTGGCCCAGCTGATCCAGGCTCTGATGGACATGAGACCATCACTCCCCTCTCCTCCAGCCCCCCCGGGGGCCCTGCCACTGCTGCCACACAACTTCCAGAGCCACCTGGGTCTGGCAGTTCGTCACCACTAAAAGCCTCATATCCTGGCTCCTCCTGCACTATTAATCTTGAAAAAACGCATTGTCAAGCCTAACGAAAAAGGGGAAGCCACCAAGGAGAAAGTGTCCACACCTCAGGCTGACAGTTGTCAGGCAGGCGGCCGTGACATCCTGCTGGGGACAGAGCGGGAGGGGCAGAAGCAGTGAGAAGTGCCCGGGGTGGGGGGTGGGCGGTGTGAACTCGGGACCTGGGCACTGGCGAGCCCGCACCTGCTGAGAACAGGTGGCCCCGTCGGGTGGCAGAAAGGAGGATGGAGGACAGGAGCCTTGGGGCCTGGAGGGGACATTTCCCGGGGCATGCAGCGGCAGGGCACTCCCAAGGAGAAGGGCCTCCTGACCAGGCCTTCTCACTGTGACTGCCACATTCTGCAGAACGGAAGCTTCTGGCAGCTGGCAGCTGAGCTCCTGAGCCTGTCTCCTCTGGTCCCTCTGAGATCACTGGGAGTGGTGCAGACTGACCTCTGATCAGGGGCCGCACGCTCGCAGGCCTCGGGCTTAACCTAGTGCAAAGTTTTCACTTGGCTTACAGAATGTTCAATTTTTTTCAATTAGTTAATAAAGTTTGAAACTGGGATACTCCAGGTAAAGAATCAGATTTGCAATTTCTCTTGAAAAATTTGAGAAATCTGGCCAGTTGGCATAAAAAAGAATGAAATAATGCCATTTACAGCAACATAGATGGACGTGGATTACCGTACTAAGTGAAGTAAGTCAGAGAAAGACAAATACCATACGATATCACTTATATGTGGAATCTAAAAAGACGATACAGATGAACTTATTTACGAAACAGAAACACTCACAGACATAGAAAACAAACTTATGGCTACCAAAGGGGAAAGGTGGCGGGGAGGGATAAATTAGGAGTTTGAGATTAACAGACACACACTACTATATATAAAATAGATAACCAAAAAGGACCTACTGTATAGCACAGGGAACTCTACTCAATATTCTTTAATAACCTACATGGGAAAAGAATCTGAAAAAGAATGGATGCATGTATATGTATAACTGAACCATTTTGCTGTATACCTGAAACTAACGCAACATGGTAAATCAACTATACCCCTATACCCCAATAAAAAATAAAAAATTAAATTAAAGAAAGGAAATCTGGCCGTTTGGGGTAGATTCCCCCACATGGTGGCCCTCAGCCACAGCTGCAAGGTCCTGACTGGCAGGCAGGAGCTCCCCAGAGACCCCGGTCCCAGCAGTCCTCACCACCCAACCACCGCCCACATTGGCTGCCGCTCATGGGTGTTACCAGTGGCCAGTGGAGAGGGCTTCCCTGCCCTGCAGCCCCTTACTTCTCTCTCCGTTCATTTTCTGCCTTGTGTTGATACCTTGAGGGCAGCTGGGTTTTGTTACCGTGAAAATCTAATGGACTATCTTTCAACCTTCCCCTCACAGTTCTTTCTCCTCTTTCTTCTCACCCCAGAGCTAGTTCTCTCTTCTTCAGCCAGCGGTGCTGTCCATGGCCCTCCCTCTAAAGGCTCCAATGAGCTCAAAGATCACAAGTTCATCTCCTGCCCCACATCCCCCTTGTAAATTGCCCTAGGAGACTAAGGATATGGAGCATGTCCTACAGTCAGCCAGCTGATCCTGTTGGCAAGTGGGTCCCGAATATCCCCCACACCCAGATGTGTGCCCAGATGTGGCCCCAAGGAGAAAGGAAGTGCCCAAGACCATGAACTAGGCACACCCAAGGCTGCGAGAGAGTGATCAAGTCCAGAGAAGTACGGAAGAAGCTGGGGTCAATCAGGAAGACTTCCTGTAGGAGGAAGAGCTTATGATGCAGTGGTTAAGAGCATGGGTATTGTGGATTTGATCTTTCAGTTGCCAGCTATATGACATTGGGCATGGCATTTAGCCTCTGTAGACCTCAGCTTCCTCACTGTGAACGAGGCTGATGATGGTGTCTACACTCTTTCTGGCCCATAGCCAGCCCCATCTGCTACAACTTTCAACTTCTCTTTCCTTCCTCCCTTTAGAGTCATGACTTGCTGGAATGAGTCCTTCCCAGGACATCTTAGAGCTGGTCCTCTCTGTTCTGTGTGCAGTTCTCAGCCTTTTAGGACTCAATACAAGCCATATTGGAGGCGACTAAGAAATACTTTTTGTTTGGCTGAAAATGGGGGATACACTGTGGGAATTAGTGTGGAGGCCAAGGTTATTTCTAAGTAAGGGAGATGAAGGAATGAATCAACAAATTGTTAGCTGCAGTTTGAAAAGCAAAATATTCAGCTAAAGTAGTTTTATAGTATTCCTTTTACTTCCCTATGCCCCAAAGTCCCTCCCTTTTACATTTGGGGTGGAGGCCTGTAGTGCTTGGGGAACAAGAACTAGAGAGAGTTTTACTAACCTTAAACAAGCAAAAGCATACCCTAGACCAAGGAAGGCTGGGCAGCAGAAAGTAAGCTAAGAGTCAGAGTGGTCTCCAAGCTGACAAGAATCATCAAAGCTGCACCATAATTTAAAAAGCACGTATATCATGTAAAAGTGAATGTCAGCTTCACTGTGAGTCTCACATTGTGTTGGCATCTGGGGAGGATGGTGTCCTCCCCATCCACTCCTGTGCTCTCCCCCATCACAGGAGAAGTAGCTATGATCATGAGCAGAGAGAAGGGCATCCCCTAGTCCATGGGGCCATGGGTGGGTTTGTGTCTTTGGAACCTCTTTAGGTCTTCCCTATGGCTGGCAGGGGCCCTTTATCTTCACAGGAATGAAGGAAAATGCACCATTTCGTCCCTGGCCGGATTCTGGTGCAGCGTCAACCCGACAGCATCCTCTGAAGGCCTGAGCAGGCACTTACATTTTAACATCCAGAGGTGAATTCACTGGTGTCATTTCCTCAGCTTCTCTGAGTCTGCCCTTTCCACAGGCATGGAGGAATTTTCCATTTCAGTGACCCTCTCCACCCATATTTCATGACTCATGGGCAGTGCTCTCCTTGGAGTTTTGAGCTGTGGTCACATCTCCACCTCCAGCATCCATTGTGCCTCTACTGCAAGCTCTTTGCAACTTGCAAGTGAGTCAGGGACTGGCCAGACAGAAGAGGCTGTGACACAATGAATCACTTTCTTCTCATTGCCCTGAGGATGCTCAGGGAGATGCCTGACTGAGATCCCAGCTCTGTGAGATTTCTGCTACCCGGTGAATTTTCGCCAAGAGCCAGGAGAACCAACACTTTACTCCCTCCTCTTAAGAAATTTCTTGCCAAGAGTCTGGTGGTCTCGTCGTTTGATGCTGTCCATGCTTGAGGCCAGGCTATCTGTATACCCCTCAGAGTACCAGGACAGAGCTGGCACAGAAAAGGATTTCAAAGGCTGCTTGCAAAAAGGATGTGTGAGTTGCAGAGATACCCCAAGACCCACGCTACACGTATATATGGAGATTGGGGGTTCGCACAGAGGTCCCTCTTGGGAGCGGGTGGGAGTGTGACCCACACAGAATGTACTTCTTCACCCTTGAGTCTCCCCACCAGACTCATCTGGACTGTGATTTACCCACTTGAGTGTTTCAGTCACCTTACCAGGGCTGGGAGGCGCAAGGAAGAAAGGAAGGAAGGAAGAGAAGGAAGGAGGAAGAAATAAGATTTCTTTTTAATTCATTAATTTTTTTCTTATTGAAATATAGTGGGCATACAATATTATGTCAGTTTCAGGTATAAAGACATCTTTTGAATAATAGAGATAGAGGTGGAATGTGAAATCCAAATATGAATTTTTAAAAACACAGAAAGGAAAACAATCATAGGTTTGCAGGCAAGTTTGCCGTTCCATTCGAGGCCTGTCCCTAACGTTCATCACCCTGAAGTCAGGACGCCCCACCTGGGAGCAGCCTGGGGAAACCTGCACTCCGCCGCAATTACTATGAGAGCCTTGGGACATGCATTAGCAGAAATTATCCTTTTGTGCCCTATTTCCTGCAGCAGAGGAACATGGACCCCTCTGGCTAACCCGGGGATGTGAATCGAAGAGCCCTGATCTCAAATTCTCTCTTCCTCGCCTGCATTGCCTCCCAGAGTTAAAGATCCCTCCGGACAGCTCCACCGAGTTGGGGTGTGACCGCTTGTCATTTTTACGGGTTTCACACTTTGTCTTCAGCTGTTCTGGGGAGCCCCTTGCCTCATGAGGAGAGCTGCGTGTGGCGAGTGTAGACAAAGGCACTTGGTGGTTTCCTTAGTAACCTGAGCTCTCGGGGAGATGGTCAAGCTGGGAGGGCAGGGCTCTCATGGGCGGGTTGGGGGTGGCCTCTTCACCTTTGTGCTGGGCTAGGTGCTGGCCTGACCATGCTCAGGAAAATCTCACAGAGCACGGAATTCGAGTGACACCAATACCATCTCTGTGCACAGTCCGTGTAGCTCTGTGCACAATTATAGCCCGTGTAGCTGCACGCTGTGTCGGCAGCTACACGGACTATTGGGCTTTTCAGACAAATCAGCGGTATTTGATGTCAGTCTGGCCGTTGACCATCATTTAAGCAACTTGAACCTCAAACACCTCCGCCCCTCAATGTGCACCTTATACCTGCTCTGTCCAAGGACGAGGACCCCCAGACCTTCATTAGACCCTGATGTCTGCCCAGGGCAGTGGCTCTCAGCCCAGAGAAGGATACACCAACATCCCCTGGAGGGCTAGCCCCACCCCCAGGGCTTTAGATTCAAGAAGCCTGTGGGTGGAGACTAAGAATTTGCATTTCTAACTAGGGCCCAAGTGATGCAGACACTGATAGTCTGGGTACCACAGTTACCATGGTCTGAGATATATGGTCTTGTGGAAAGTTGTGAATTCTGGGCCAGGTCAGATGTTTCCACGCTCTTCCTTCTCCACCTACTTTTCCCCTCTCCCCAGAGACATGCCGACTGGATAGAGAAATTTGGGAGGGAAAGTACTGCACGTGCTTCCCTTGTTCTCTGTCTGCTCGTCTTCTCTCTTCCCTGGTCGTACGGCTCACTCTGGCTGTTGGCTGCCCTTATGGCCCTTGGTCTCTCTTTGAACAAGTGTGCTCATTCAGGAGATGGCATGTGCATTCCACAAACATCTTCTACTGACTCCCCTGTCTAAGGAGGTCCTGAGGGGGCTGATTGGAAAAGGTTTGGATGATTCCAAAGAAGGCAGTTGAGAGACCCTGAGATGCAGGGTAAGCCGCAGAAGCATGCCAGGATGGTGGAGGGGCGGGGGGCGGGCATGGACCCAGGGGCAAGAGTAAAAGACACCAACAAGAGAGAGTTCAAAGTCACATGTCAAAACTCAACACAGTCAAAACTACCACCCAGACATCTCTTAGGATGTGCCACTTTGAGATCTGAGGACACTTCACCATGGCATCCCCCATCGCAGGCATGGACCCCATGCCCTGAACCGTGCAGTACCAGCCACGCTGCTGAATTCTAAGCTTTTGCTTTTCATTTCTTAAACTTATTTTCGTACATGTAAGTTGTATGAATGGTTGAATGCTCTTAGATTCTTCCTGCACAGGATAAAACTCGACAAAATTCGCCTCTGGGGAGGTGATCATATAGCTTATCGTGCAAACCTGGCACTTTTGAGAGTGAAAGGGAGCACAGTGAGTAATTATGGGGCAACAGGCAAAACTGAGTCTGTGCCAGGTCAGCCAAGACTTTTGGTTACTGCGCTCTCATGGTGATCAGAGACATGCTGTAGAAAACACCATCCAAGTCCTCCAAAAGGACGAGGAAGAGGGGCAGGAATGGGGGACCCCACCAGTGCTGACATCCTTCAGGGCAGGTCACATGATGCAAAGCAAGACCCAAGACCCCTAACCACCAGACTGAGAGGGGCCCAGGGCTGTAGCTCATAGGCTGATTGCATGACTAAGCTGAAGAACACTTTGAGAAAGGTGGGGTGCTCCTGGTTTTCTTGCCATCTCTGAGAGGAACTGTTCTGTGACTCTCTTCACCTCTCTGGGGTCAGTCTCCTCATCCATAAAATGAGAGTGCTGGTTCTCTGGTATCTTGGAGTGTTAAAGCATTATGCTCGTGTGATGTAATCCAACAGCACAACACTGGTTTGCTTTAGAAAGCGGTTGGCAAACTGTCCTGTGGTCAGTATGGCCCGCCACGTGCTTTTGTCAGTAAAGTTTTACTGGTACACGGCCATGCTCTTTAGTTTACGTATTGTCTACGGCTGCTTTCATGCTTATAATGATAGAGTTGAGTCATTGTGATGGAGACCGTATGCCACGTAAAGCCTAAAATATTTACTATCTGGCCCTTCGCACCAAAGGTTTGCCAACTCTTGCTTTGGAAGAAAGACAGACAATGATAAATCAGACTGTAAAGAATTTAAGACTCAAGAGGGTGCATGTTGAAATGCGATTCTGACTCAGTCCTGATGACCCTATCTGACATTTCCTAATGGTAAAAAAAAGACACTTTTGGGAAGATTTTCAAAACTTTTCTTCTGTTAACTTAATTAGGAAAAAGAAAAGTATCTGCAATTTTGCCCACCAGAGGCTTCCACTATCAACAATTTGAAATATTTTTATCCAGTCTTCATCTTATGCAATTTTTTTTACAAAACTGAAATCACAAAATTTTGTTATCTTGCTTTTCACACGTTATATAACATAAATGTCTTCCTTTTGATCAAAACATCTTCTTTACCGGCAAGATTGATGCTTGTATAATATTCCATTTTAGGGGTGTATCATGATTTACTTATTCATTCTTATGTTGTTCCACATTAAGCCTTTTATTTTTCTACTTCTTGTTGTTGTCTTTATATATGGAGAACATCGCTGTACTCATTGCAAGCTATTTCCTTAGGGACATTCCTGGAAAAGGCATTGCTAGGTAAATGAAACGACTGTCTTTTAACCCCATTGCTCAACTTACTGAAGAGGAAAAATCACTAAGTGGGCTTGAGGCTGGGTCCCGCCATCTTGTCACTCTGGTAACCTCCAGCCCAGATCACAGGAAGCTTCAGGGGAAGTGGTGGGCCTGTTTTCCGTTCATCATGATGGTCTTTTTCCTGCAGACTGGACGGAAAATGCTCAGGCCTCCAAAACAAAATCAAAAGTCTGGCTGGAAACCAACGACATCTATGTGTTCAAACACCAAGGCCGCCTTCTGAACCCACACAGTGGGAGGTCAGAGAGCTAGAAATCCAGGGGCTCTCATGCCGACTCTGGTGCCCCATGGTGGAGGATGTGTGTCTTCTGCCTGCTTCCCAAGTGCCTGCCCTTGTGTCAGAAGGCAAACATCCTTAAGCCTAATGGGGTAAATGCTTATTACACTCCGAGCTCATTTGTAGCAGAAGGCACCTACTACATTCCCACTCCTCATGCAAAATTGCCAATTTATGGCAATATTCCTTGTTTGGGAAACAAGACTATCCAAACACTATAATTACAACGTGAGCTGGCAGCCGAGAGTTCCTGCATTAATGCAAAGGCCCCAGATACATTCGTCAAATAGAGTTTTTTTTCTCTTTGCCTTCTTCTCTGGGTACTTTTAAGTTCAGGGACAGAGAACATGTCTTCATTAGAAACATTAACATTCACAGGCTGTAGTAAATTTTGACAGTGAAAAGGTCTCTGTAACCTTTAGTTGTGCAGAAATTTACTTCCCAAGAAAATTACATCTGGCACTGTCTTAATTAATGCTAGCTTTCTTTTCTGAAAATTGTGGGCTTGTCAGTAAAAAAGGCAGAAAAACCTGAATTTAAAAGGCTGGACACAAAAGACGCCGAGAAATAAAGCTCTGTGAGATTTCATAATATTGCTCTGTTTTTGTTCTACAGTAAGGAGATGAAAAGATCTCATTTGATTTTGCCAAATGCAGCAACATACATGTAATGTAGAATTGATTTGCATTTTCTCTCTTTTGTGTCTGAGTTTTACCCTGTAAAGCGTGCTTGGGAAGGTATTCTATTTCAAAAGCAATAGGTCAAATAAAATCTATACCTATGAGGAAAAAAATAATGTATGACTTCATTTTTTTAGCCTTTCTCTAACTGCTTGTATTAACGCAGCTAACAGGAAGAACTGTAGCTGTGTTTTCTCATGTGAATTTTGATGATCTGACATTCCCTTTTCCTGGTTTGAAGTGGGTTCTAAATATGACAGGAGAACGTGGCTTCATGTGGGGATATTTCTATTTTACGTGGCTCAGACTTCTATTTTGACAACGAGATGCTTGTGCTTTCCTTGGGGTTTAGGGATTCATTTAGGTTCACGTTCCCCACCCCCCCTTATTTGGCTTTGCATTTTGATGATCCAACATTTCCTTTCTCCAGTTTGAGGAAGGAGACTCACACACTCAGTCTCAGGGACACATGCTTTGCATCACAGGGACATGAAAAATACTTTAAAAACTGTCTTAGTTCTGCTGCATGCGGAGGATGTAAGTGCAGGACTGGGAGAAGGCAGACAGCCTCAGAGAACGTCTAACGCGGTCCAGACCACTCTGGAATCTGATGAGAAGAGAGAGGTGACTTGACCCAGGTCGTAGAGCAGAGCAGGGCTCACATCCCCGCCTCTGGGGCTGTGTCCTCTCGGCCAAGATTCCTGAAAAACTCTCCCCTGCTCACCTGTGGGGCAAAGCCTCAGGGAACAGTGATGTGATTATTGTTCTTGATTTTGCTCCACTGCCACCAAAATGATGGTTCAGGACCACTGCGGGAACCTGAGGGGGTTTCGGTGGTACCCAGCCCGTGCTGGATCACAGCAAGTTGCCCTGGAGGGAAGGGGTCCCCTCTGTGGGTGCCTCAGTCCGTCTGAGGTCAGGGAGGAGGGATCTCTTTGGCTCCAGCACATCTTGAATGCCTCTGCAACACAGGATAGTCTCCCCTTTTAACAGAGAGAGCAGGCCTCAGGCTTCATCAAACCTTCATATTGAGCTGGAATTTAATTACATGGCTTTGTTTCCATTATAAGTTTTATTTTATGGTTATTTCAAATTTATGGTAAGTGCTATTAGTTTTCTATTCATGGCAATGATATAAAGCTTCCTTTAAAAATTAAATCTATTTAAGTAAAAAAAAAAAAAAAAAAGAACAAATGTAAATTAAATAAAAATATGATGTAAAACAGAGTACCAGTGGTTCCCAGGTGTGGCCAGAAATGGTGGTAAATGAGAGCCTGAAGTTCAAGTTTTGGCAGAAGCTGCTTTAGGAGACAGAGGGGAGCAGGAGAGGCTGCTTTGAAAAAGTTCTGTTTTGGGCCCCAGGATTTTCCTTAACCGTCCAGGACTCTTTCCACGAAGGTACCCATTATACATAATTTACTTGTGTTTATCAAATGATTAGTTGGCGCCTCTCCCTCCTTTAATAATTCACCGTAGAGTGTGTTGGAGAGATGCCCCCCTCTCTACGGTTAACAGATTCTCCTGCTTCTCCATGACAGCCTGATAGGAGGCAATATTTTAAGATAAAAGGGTTATTAAAATAGTGCATGTGCTGGAGTAACACTCCAATGTGCTTCTTTATCTGAGTTGTTGTCGAGTGCCCTACAATTTAATAAATTATAACATATTCATAAATAACACCTCGGGTTAGCATCCTCACACATTTTTCACAACTTCCCATCATGTACTGAACGAGTGGGCAAGTTGGGGGAGAAGGGGTCTGCAGTGCAACAAGAAAAGTTTGGGTGCTCAAAAGCGCAGAGTGACTTTCCCCCAGGAAAGACAGCTACTTTTTCCAGGGTTGCCCGTGTGCAATGTGTGGGGGAGGCTAAAGGAGGGGGCCGTGGGGGTACATGGGGGCTGTGGGGAGCTATGGAGGCTGTGGGAACCATGGGATAGAGGAGAGATCCATGGGGGATCACTGCGGCCAGTGGGGTCCACGGTGGTCAGTGGGGGTCCGTGGAGGGACCAGAGGGGTCCTGGGTCTGTGGGAAGCAGTAGGAGATTGTTAGGAACTATAGGGGTATATGGGGGAAGAGGGGGTCTGTGCAGGGCTATGGGGTCTTGGGGAGCCGTGGCTGTGGGGAAGGGGAGATTCTGTAGGGCTCTAGCTTACCGGCCTAGGGAGTCTGGAGGCCTTGAGTACCCTTCAGGCCCCCAGCACCTCCGGCTGCCAGCTTGCCGTCTATCTCTTCATGCCCTACCTGCCTGGCTGGTAACCGCTTAAGAAATTAAACACTGTCAGTTTGAAAAATTAGAGATAAAACCAGAAGAGAGAAAAAAATCTAAAGATCTGAGATGAGCCAATTACTAATGTGAGACTTGGCTGTGAATGTTCTGGAAGAGAGGAACTTCAGGCCAGCGCATCTCAAACTTGAGTGTGCAGAGCAGGGTTCGGTGGGGCTGCGGGGGCCCCGAGACTCTGCATTTTTTTTTTTGTGAGAGACATCCTTAGGCATCTTGGTGCTCACAGCCTGCCCAAGGGCGCCAGCAAAACCCACAGGGGGAGACAAGCTTTGTCCTGGAAACAGAGCACCTGAAGCCCAGGCTGTGGACCTCAGCCAGAGGGAACCAAAGCACTGATGTCGCTCAAGGTGGAGGCTCAGCGGGTGCCAGGCCACATGGAAAGATGCTGCAAACCCTCACCCCCATCCCTCCCACCCCAGAGCCTCAGTTTCCCCACGTGGGCAAGAGGCTTGTGGAGCTATTCTGGTTTCCCATAATAGACAGAACCTTTAGCGGTTGGCTTTAATATGTTTAAATGTCTCAGGCCTGGTGTGGACTGAGGGAACTCCTGTCCCAAAGTGCATTCCTCACTTCCTGCCAAGTTTCCCCAAATGCCACCATTAGTATGGCATTCCTTTAGGGACAAAGGGACTCCCTTACAAAGGGTACCCCTGTGGAGAGAGGCCACAGGCCTGAGGATCTCCCCTCAGACTGTCCTGGCTCAGAGCAGGGCAGGGGCAGAGTGAGGCTGCAGGGAGAGCGATCAGAGCACATGCTGCCCTCTCACCCAGGCCACCCCTGTGAGCCCTTCCCTGCAAAGACGAAGGCTCCAGCGCCCTCATCCCCTGGCCAGAGTCCGTGCTGCTCCTCCAGGTGAGGAAAGCCTTTGTGCAGCCTCAGCCTCAGACCACCATGCTAGGAGTCTGAGAGATGGCGAAGGCTTGGGGGACGGTCAGAGCCGCAGCCTCCAGGAGGCTTAGGGCTTGCAGGAGGATGTTTTTCAGGCAGTGTCCTCTGGTTCCTTTGCAGACATTGTCATTTCTCTGTGGTGATGCAAAGAGTGCCATCCTGCAGTTCCCTGGCTCCTCTGGACCTTTGCAGCTCCCGCTCGGTCCAGACACCAGAGGCAGAGAGGGTCCTGGGAGTCGCGGGCAGCCAGCGTGAACTCGTGCAGGCCGTGGCTGCATGCCTGGACAGGGAGCGCTCCCTCCTTCTCTGCGTTCCCTGAGGGCTGCTGAGCCAATGGCTCTCTGGAACCCAGGCCAGGCAATGCATCCAGCAGGGGGCCCCATGGATGCTCCCGGCAGTTGGGGACCCCTGGAATCCAGGACCTGGAAAGTTCCCTTTCGATCACATGGACCAAAGGTTTTTAACTTGAGATCCGTGGACTTCCAGGCGCAGGTGGATGAATTCTGAGGGGCATTGTGGGCCCACAACACTGACGTGAGCTATTGCGGGCACCCGTGCGTGTCCATATTTACGACATTCTCAAAAGGGCTTTTGATGCTAAAACAAATAAAACCAAACCAAACCCTTCTATTTGCAGATGCATAAGTTGAAGGCTGCCTAGAGAGACTGGGTTCCTAGGGCGGGGCTCTTTGGAAACTTCCTCCACACCAACCTCACCCTCAAGCTCCTTTTTGGAGGCATTCCATTGTCTGGGAAGAGAGAAGTAAGTCAGCTTCCTCCTCGGGAATCTGGGCTCCCGAGGGACACAGGAATCCCAGACCATGGACCAGACCTGCCTTTCCGGCTCCCCATCACTACCCAGCATCCCCTGATGAGGAGGGGAACTGGGGCTCCTCCAAATTTGGCCTGGCCTCGGCTGCCTTCCCCCTCTCGCTGCTCCGTCCATCCCAGGCTCAACTGCTTTCTGGAAGGCCAGTCCTGGGGCAGTCTCCCGGCCCCCATGCCCCACAGCAGCCCGTTCTGGCCCCTTGCACACATGGAGCACATCATTTCTGCCCTGCGCTGAGCTGCACGGAGAGCTGGAAGGGAACACTATATTACTGCGTTCTTTGCCTAACAACTGGTAACACATGACACTTGTATTTGCCCCAAGATAATGTACAAATATGTTTTACAGGGTTTCCTAATGATAATCATGATATTTCATTCTTCTTGCCCTTCTAATAACGATAACAGTCGAGCATTATTATTTTTTTAAACTGTTCTCAGTGACTGTGACATTCAGTTCAGAGAATCGAATGTCAGCAAGAAATCCATATGCACTCCCTGAAGCTGGGAGAAGCCCCTTCCATTTATTTTTAGGTTGCACGAGAATGACACGATCTCACCTTATTATTTTTTTTTCCTCCTGAGAAAGGTGTTTGGCATTCAGCGCCTCTCTGATGTTTATGTAATCGGGCCTGAGGTTTAGTCAATCAAGACCTTTTTGCAAGCCATCCTAATCAGAGGGTGGCGGCTTGATAGAGGAAGAGCTGCAGGCATCTCTGGGTGGGGGCCGGGGAGGGGGGCTAGGGAGAATTGGAAAAAAGGCTCCTTTCAAAGCGGGCTTTATATGCTGAGTGAAGAATGGCCTGGATTCTCAGCAAAAGAATCAACTAATTAGTAGGTAAAGCAAACATTTTAAGGTTCTATGTAGACACTAGGTAGAAACCTTTTTTTTTTTTCCCTTGTGCCAATGTGTTTGTTCTTCCACATCCTCCACTATTAGGGAGACTTATCTTCAGGGATAAATACCCAAGGAACAGTGTATAGTTTCTGCTATTAGTAAACAGCCATGTAACAGCAGGCGTGTTAAATACTTCTTTTGAGCTGTTCACCAGAAACTATGCGTAAGAAATGAGGATTGATCATAAACCAGGAAAGGAAAATAGAGACACAACCATGATAAAATTGAATACGATAGAAGCTGAAGTTAGGAGAGCATTCCTCATCTCCATCCTCAAAGATCTTAGTTTTAAACTAAAGCATAATTGTTCAAAGTAAGCTATTTTGAGATATTGATTTTTTTCCTTTTTTCTTGGGGGGGTTGGGGAGTGGCCATACTCTGAGAAAGGCGTTCTTTTGGTCAACAAGTGGTGAGGTTATAGCAGGCATTGAGGCCCTCCGTGGCAGCCTGGGCAGTGGTGGGCAGTGGCAGCTCTCCTGGCCTGCACCAAAGCCCAGAATCCGATTATTTAGGGAGCCAAGTATTTCTGTTGATGAGCCAAATGAAATCCTCTGAGAGCAAAATCAATCTTTTGCAGACCTCAGAGCATTGATCCAGGTGCCCATTGACAGGCTCGGGCTGTTTGGCTATTTGGCATGACCGCACAAAATGAGCAAGTTGTTACAGTTTTAGAGTTTTGGTATCTATTGGCAACCGCTGCACTCATATGATTAATCACACGTTCGAAATGCGCGCGCGGTGGAAATTGACTGCAACGCAGCAGAAACAAAGTTTTCAGTTATCCTCGTATAATAAATGGAAGCTATATCCCTAAGCAGAATTGTCTTCAGGATTCCAATTTGCCTTGTTAAAAGTGTTGTTTATACAGCAGTTAGCAAAAACGCAAGTAATTACGTACAGAATTCATTCCAAGCAATTCTTTATTTTCCCCCATCCTTTATTGGTTTTCCATCTTCATTACCCAATATTTTAGTCGATCTCAGCAGAAACCTGACTGGCGAGATGTGGCCGGGACATGAGGCTTGGTGACTTTCGTGATTCACAGAGAGCATCTGGTCAAGGGGACAAGGCCAGTGAGACTCACACAGCGGCTGGAGGCTTTCTGCCAGCCACAGGGCTGCGCGGAGGCAGGAACGGCGTATGTGTGGTATTGTGTTTCGTAAAATAACATTTACCTCTGGACAAGATTTCTGCGTATTTATTTATTTATTTTTGAGCAGGAGCAGAGTTTTGTATACATGTAGTGGTGTAGCTGGCCACATCTGTTTTGGTTGCTGTAACCTGCGGGACTTTATTTCATAAATACCATCTGAGTCCGGGAATACAGCTTTTGGAATGCAAATTACGTTTAAGTGAGTAAACATTTTAGTGGCTGGGTGCCCTGCATCGGAGCGTCGTCGGAGGGGAGAGGGGCAGCAGGGGAGGGTTGTGGCTTGTCCGCAGGAGCCCGATATGAGTCCAGGTGGAAGGTGGGTCGGCGGGAAGGTTCCAGCTGGAGAGAGAACAGGACGGGAGCAGCGCCGAGGGGAAGCCCTCCCGGCAAAGTCCCAGCTTCCCAGAGGCGCCTGCTCGCTCTCCCCAGAACAGACCTCATCCATATCTATCAGGAGAGGCCTAATTATAGAGCTTGGAGATTTTAATGGCACAGGGAAATTTAAATGCAGTGGAAAATATGAATATTCCTAAGCCAGCAGTCAGATACGAAATGATTGGCTTCAGAATCAATGAATTATAATTTCTGAGCGCATCCTCAAACGTAGAGCCTCTGGTTCCCAGGAAGAGTTTTGTGCACGCGGGTGTGTTTTAATGAAAGCCACTTCCAGGTTTTGCTAGGCAGGACCTTGCTTCCTCTGGTGCTGCAGCCTCTGCTGGCACCCAGGCGCTCTGAGCAGATCGCAGGGGACAATAGAGACGACCGTGGGGTCCTGGTGGGCAAGCGGGAAGCCACCACCTGGCAGGTACCCTTGGATCCCGGTTCCTGCTTCCTTGGAGCCTGCGCAGCAGGGTTCCTGCTGGTGGGATGCTGGGGGAGCAAGCTATTTGTCTGCGTCCTTCCCTCAGCAAACTGCATCCTTCTGCAGCTGAATCCCACATCTTCAGTCCTTTTAACCGAAGCCTTTGCCCACAGGTGTGGCCAGTGGGTCCTATGGGGGACTCGCCCTCCCCAGCCTCAGGTACCCTGTCCACCTGGCTTCTTTTGCTCCCAAGAGCATCCCTATATCTTTACCTGTGGAGGAGGTAAGGATGTGGCCCAGCTGCTGTCCACGCAGCCCTCAAACTGGAGAGCCATCCCATAAATCCTGTTTTATTTTATGGACAAATAAATGCTGAGGTAAAATATTCTAGGACCGTAGCTTGAATACTTGCCATAGCAGCGGTGCTGTAATAACCGCGGTGACATTAATTTACTGCATTGTGCCGTGGGAAGAAGGAAGAAGGAGGGAGAGGGGCATTAAAAGAGAGAAATGACTTGCCTTCGAATTTATTGGGATTGGCCTCCCTCATTTTCAGCCATCATTAGTTGATTAGGCCCTGATGACAGCGTGGACAATTGTGCTGGAAGAGTTGTCGAAGAGACGCCCTAAAGGTACGCTGTTAATTGAGATGATGTTCATCTTGTAGTTACTGAACAGAACTGCAGATGGTGACACTGGCGGTTAGTGTGATGGCACAGAGCTGGGGATTCTCGGCGGCCAGGGGCCATGGGCTGGAGCAGGAGGACCTGTGTCCACCCCCGCCATGAGACCACGGTCACCGGAGCCCCAGTCACTTCCTCTTCTTTTCTGAACACTGCAGATGGACCTGTCAAGAGGGGATAAAGTGAGCTTCCCTTTCATCCCAGGAGCAGCCACTACCAGGAAAGTCCCTCCTATTCCTGGTCTTTGAAGATTGAGGCTCCTTCTCCCCACCCCGGCCCCTGCTCCAGGGGTGGATGAAGTCTGACAGGTGTAATCCCGGAGGGCTCCCAAACCTGAGCTGAGAGCAGGACCCCAGGCTTCCCAGGCAGCCTGACCCTGCTACTGTCCATGCTGTAGACAGTGTTTTCTTACTGAAACAGAGAGGGGAGTTCCATCAGCATCCCTGTCGACACGGAGGTCCCAGTCTGGGCAGTGAGAGCCTTGAAGTCCCATGGTGGAGGCTGAATTTCATGTTCACAAGCCCTACTGGCAGTGGTCTTGGCCATGTCTAGCCAGCAGGAAGGACAGCTTCCTTCCATGTCCTACATGACCTCTGCTCAAATGTTTTTAGACACCCACAGTCACTGTTCCCAGGGCTGGAGAATTGCCTGCCTAACGAGAGGGGATGAAACCTGACATTTTTTGAGTGATTTGGTAAGGGCCACATGCGTTCCAAGGCACTTGACATCCATTATCACATCTAATCTCCCTTATTTCCTAATTTAGCTCCATTTTTCGTAGAGGAAACTGAAGCTCACGAAAAGGAAAGCCTAGTGCCCCGCAGCCCAGAGGAGATGGAGGATGCAGGAACACCCAGGTCAGAATGCCTGGCCTGGGATTAGGCTTCGCCTCTTACTTCCCTGTGATCCTGGACGGTACCTTGCCTCTCTCAACCTTGATTCACTCACCAGAGATAGAAACAAGTACAGGAGACCATGCTACTACGAGCTCAGTATTTGTTAGTAATTCTCATTGCTGTAGTTGTCCTGGTTGTTAAGAGCCGTCAGCTGTCTGTCTTCAAGTTCAGGTCCCAAGGAGTGGCAGGGAACGTAAGTCTGCTCCAGCTCCCGGTCATGTGAGGAGGAAGCACTTTCTCACTCACTCACCCCCACCCACCGTGCCTGTCGTGTCTGCACAACCAGACAGATGCTCAGGCCTGAAGGGTGACAAATCCACTCACAAGATACAACTTGCTAAGTGGCAGTGGCCTTTTATTCCCTGACATCTTTCCAGACCCTTGATGGGATTAGAACTGGATTAGTTTGAGATGAGCCTGGCCCTGCCGTTATCACCTGTTTATAGGATAATGACATTATCTAGTTTGGCCTCTAAGGGCCTCCTTCCATAGGAGCTTTGTTCTCTTTGATCTTGAGGGTTGCAGGCAGCATATCTTTAAATCTAAACAAACCCACTGAAGCCTCAAGATAAGTGGTCAAAACATCCAGTGGGGAGAAAGGAGATTCCTTCTTCCCTTCCTGCTCAATGCCAACAGTAATTTTAAAATTGTGTGCACTTACTTCGAATCCAAACCTCACTTTGCCATTTTCGGCACTGGCCTTCCCATTTCTCCTTTCACACATGCACAGCACTTCAAAGTTTGCAGAGCTATTTCACTGCTTATTAACTCAGTTGATTGGTACAACGGTCTGTGAGTTGGGCAGGGTGGGTTCCATGCCCATTGTGCAGGCTAGGACACAAAACACAAGCTCGGAAAGGCCCCGGTGCTTGCCAGCAACCACGCCATTTCTAAGACCAGCTCATCTGGAAAAATGCAGCATTTCTTGCATTGCCTGAAACCATCTAAGACCTGCCTCTCTGCCCAAACAGCTTTCCTTAAGGCTTATCTCTTCACAGCAAATATCTGTTTAGACAGAGGTTCCAGGAGGTCCTTGTCTGAAGTCCCCTTCCAAAGCTCTCCTAACACCCGCTATACTTTATTTTAAATCATCATTATTGAGGTATAATTCACATGCAGTATGACCTGTTTGAAGTGTGCTTATCGTTTGTTGAGTTTTGGAAAATGGATACAGTTGTGTAACCACCTCCATGATCAGGATTTAGAACATTTCCATCACTCCCCAAATGCCTTCATGCCCCCCTGCATTCAGTCTCCTTGTCCTGTCTGCAGGCTCTGACAACCACTGGTCCTCTGTCACTGTAGTCTTGCCTTTTGTAGAATTTCATGTAAAAGAAACCATGCAGTGTATACGCTTTTATATCTGGCTTCTTTTACTTAGAGCCAAGTTTTGAGATTTAGTCATTTTATGTGTTTGATTTGTCTGTCCCTTCTATTGCAGAGTGGTGTTTCACTGTGTGGATATATCACACATTCTTTTTTTTTTTTTTTTAATTATTTATTTTTGGCTGTGTTGGGTCTTCGCTTCTGTGAGGGCTTTCTCTAGTTGCGGCAAGCGGGGGCCACTCTTCATCGCGGTGCGCGGGCCTCTCACTATCATGGCCTCTCTTGTTGTAGAGCAGAGGCTCCAGATGTGCAGGCTCAGTAGTTGTGGCCCACGGGCCCAGTTGCTCTGTGGCACGTGGGATCTTCCCAGACCAGGGCTCGAACCCGTGTCCCCTGCACTAGCAGGCAGACTCTCAACCACCGCGCCACCAGGGAAGCCCCTCACACATTCTTTTATTCCCCAGTTGTAGACATCTAAGTCGTTTCTAGTTTGAGGCCATTATGAATAAAGCTGCCATAAACATTTAGGTCCGAGTCTTTGTATTATCTTTTAACTTGTGTCAATATCTAGCAGTGGGATTGCTGGGTCGTATGATAAATGTATATTAACTTCATAGGAAACTGCTGTTTTCCAAAGCAACTGTATCCCTACCAGGAATGTAGGAAACATTCCAGCTGCTCCACATCCTCACCAACATTTGGTATCGCCAGTCTTTCTAATTTTACTTTTCTCTCGTGTGTGTAGTAGTATCTCATTATGGTTTTATTTGCATTTCTCTAAAGACTAACGGTATTGCCATGTGTTAAATATTTGACATCCATAGAACTTCTTTGACGAAGGGTCTGTTTGAATCTTTTGCCTGTTTTTAAATTGGTTTGCTTATCTTCTGATATTTGAATGATACCAGCTCTTTATATATTCTGGATACAAGTCCATTTTGAGATATACTAAGATATACTCCCAGTCTGTGGCTTGTCTTTTCATTTTCTTAACTGTGTCTTTCAAGGTTTAAAAATTTTTTAATTTGGGTAAGTCAGGCTTATCAGTTTTTTGTTTTATGACCTGTGCTTTTTGTGTTTTATTTAAGGAATTTTTTTTTGGTGGGGGTGGTGAGATGAATTGGGAGATTGGGATTGACATATATACACTAATATGTATAAAATAGATAACTAATAAGAACCTGCTGTATAAAAATTAAATAAATAAAATAAAATTTAAAGAAAAAGAAATGTTTGTTTACCCCAAGGTCACAGAGATTTTCTTCTCTGTTTTCTTCCAGCAATGTTAATTTTTGTGTAGAGTGTGAGGTAAGAGATGAGGTTTATATTTTCCATGTGGATATATAGTTATTTCAGCAGGATTTATTGTAAATATTCTTTCCCCCATTGAACAACCCTGGTACCTTTGTGAAAACTCAGTTGACTACATATGTATGGTTCCATTTCTGAATTTTCTATTCTAGTCCATTGATTTTTATACTAAAACTATATTGTCTTGATTACTGTGGCATTATAGAATTCTTAAAATGTAATAATTTAAGTTCTCCAACTTTTTTTCAGAGCTATTTTTATTTTATAGAGTTTTTGCATGTCCATATACATTTTAAACTCAGCTTGTTAATTTTTAAACTAAATTAAGCTTACAGGGATTGATTGGAATTCTACTGAATCTATAGGTCAATTTGAGGAGGAAGGGGATATTAACAATATTGAGTTTTTCAATCTTTAAACATGGTATATCCCTCGATTTATGTATGTCTTTTCTACTTTATCTCAGCAGTATTTGTAGTTTTAAGCATATGTCTTGCACATTGTTCATTTTATCCTTAATGAATACTCAATACTATTATAAATGATATTTTTAATGTTTTACTTTATTAATGTTTGTTTTACATTTTTAGATATGGACCTTATTTCCTGCTCATTGCTAAACTCATTTATTAATTATATCTTATTTTGTAGATGCCTTGGATCTTCTTCATAGATTATCATTATCTGTATGCCTTTTATTTCTTTTTCTTAATTTATTGTACTGGATAGGACATCTAGCACAAATTTGAATTAAAGGGTGAAAGGAGACATCCTTGCCTTCTTCCTAACCTTGAGGGAAGCATTTGCTCTTTTATCATTAAGTTTGACGTTAGCTGTAGACTTTTCATAGATGTTCTTAATCTGAGGAAGTCATGCATGGGTGCTGAATTGGCTCAAATACTTTTCTTGCATCTGTTGAGATGATTGCAGTCAATTCTGCTACAACACAAAACTTGTGTCTCTGAAAACACCATGCTATTCAAAATCTTGCAAGGAAGTCTACAGGAAAATTGAAGGGCATAACACCCCAAACTTTATAAGAGATACACACAAAAAGATGAGAACTTAATGAAAATGCTAGCACTGTTTTACTCGTGCTAAATGGTTGAGAAACACACAGATACTACAATAAATATGGCATTTTACCTTGAAAAAGATCTAAAGTTTGTTTGTGGAAGTGGGTATCTTATGAGTTAGTGGGAAGTGACCAAAAGCAGGTGACCTGCAGTTGGTCCGGAGAGGATGGGTGTGACATAACATACGAGGTAAACTACAGTAGTTAGTAGCTGTTTGAGGTGTGTGCCTGGTGCTTTTTGTGTATTCATTCCTACATGGCTCGCTTCAGCTGGGTGCAGTTTTCTGCATTCACCTAGTGTTTCTCACAAACAAAATTATACATAAACTAACACAAAATTCACATTATGCTCAAATTGTTCCCTGATATGTCAATTGTGTTGAAACAAAGTGAAATTTCAAGACAAGTGTTATGGCAAAACTGTCTGTATATGGCTTTTTCTTTTTTTAGTTTTTTAAAAAGGTGAATTGCATTCATTACTTTTTGAATTTCAGACTAGTCTACCATTCCTTGGATAAATCCTATTTAATCATGATGCATTATTATATTCATATTTTGCTAGATTTAATTTGCTAAAATTTTGTTAAGGATTTCTGCATGCATATTTATGAGGTGTATTAATGTATAGTTCTCTTTTATGGTAATGCCTTTGTCTGGCTTTGATATCAGATTAATGCTGGTCACAGAAAATAAGTTGGGACATTGTTCCTCCTGTATTTTCTGGTGTTTTTGTGCAGAATTGATATTGTTTATCCCATAAATGGATGGTAAAATTCATCATTGAAGTCACCTTTGGGCCTAAGATTTTCTTTGTCAGAAGTGTTTAAATTATGAATTCAAGTACTTTAATGGATATAGGGCTCTTCGGGTTATCTATTTCTTCTTGAATGTACTTTGGTAGTTTGTATCTTTCAAGGAATTTGTCAATTTCACCCAAGTTGCTGAATTTACTGGCACAATTATTCATAATATCTCCTTATTCTTCCTTCAATGCCTGTAGGATATGTAGTAATGTCTCTTCTTTAACTCCTGATATTGGTGATTTATGTGCATCTTTTTTTGATTGATGGATCAGTCTCTCTAAGAGCTTTATCAATTTCATTTATCCTTTAAAAAAACAATATTTTTATTATTATTTCCTTTATTTCTGCTTACTTTGGGTTTCAATTCTCTTCTTTTTCTAATTTCTTTTAGTAAAGATTAAATCATTAATTTTAGTCCTTTCTTCTTTCCAAACACAAGCATTCAATGTCATAAACTTCCCTCAATCCATGTTTTAGCTTTGAGCTACCTATTTCTACATGTTTTCATTCAGTTCATCAGTTCATAATATTTTCAGGTCATAGTATTTTCTTACTGCTCTTGTGATTTCATCTTTGACCCATGGGTTATTTAGACGCATGTTGTTTGATTTCCAAATGTTTGTGGATTTTCCAGATACCTTTATGTTATTGATTTCTAGTTTAGTTCCACTGTGGTCAGAGAACATACTCCTTACAATTTCAGTTCTTTTACATTTATTGAAAATTGTTTTATGACCCAGTATATGGACTGTCTTGGTGACTATCTCAAAAGCACTTGAGAAACGTGTATTCTACTGTTGTAGGGTGTTCTCTAAATGCCTCTAAATGTCATTTAGTTTTGATTGATTGATGTTGGAAAATGTTTAACAGGACCCCTGGAGGGAAAAAGCCTTGCTTTGTAGTACTTGATGACTTCTGTGGAAATATCCTCCCATCGTGGCCAAATTTAAGCTACTGATGTGATGTCATTGAATGTGGAGTTGGGAGGAGATGCACATAGATCACTTTCAGAAGTGGCTAAAGCACTTTGATAATATTGTTCAAATCTTCTATATTTTACTAATTTTGTTTTTGGTCTGCCTGTTCTTTCAGTTACTGATAGATGGGTGTTTAAATCTCTAAAAATAATTGTCAGTTCTTCCATTCCTGTTTTCAGTTGTCTCAGGTTTTGTCTTAATGTATTTTAAAACTTTATTAAGTGTACACACACATTATAAAATGTACCTCTTTAACCCTGGTAATATTTTTTATTTTGAAATCTAGTGTGTCTGATATAAAATATAGCTACCGTAGCTTTTCTTTTGATTAGTGGTTAGGTATAGCATTTTTCATCCTCTAACTTTTTTTAAGAAAACCTTTATTTTGGAATAATTTTATATTTACAAAAGAGTTGGAAAGAGTACTGAAATTTCCTATATACCCTTCACTCATCTTTTCCTAATGTTAACATCTTGCATAACTATGGTATATTTTTCAAAATTAAGAAATTACATTAATACATTATTATTAACGAAACTACAGACTTTTTTCGGAATATTCCCAGATTTTTCCACTAATGTACTTTTCTGTCCCAGGACCCAATCCAAGAGTTCACATTTGTCACTTTCATTTCATTTGTTCTGTGATAATCTCTGTCTTTTTGTTTGTTTGTTATTGCCTTTATACTTTTGAAGAGTACTGGTCAGGTATTTTATAGACTGATCCTCAGTTTGGGTTTGTCTGATATATTCTCATAATTATACTGGGATTATAGAAGAAAAATTGCCTTTCCCATCACATCATATTGGGGGTAAATGATATCAAGTGACATTACTGGTGATGTTAACTTGGATCACTTGGTTAAGATGACATCTGCCAGGTTTCTCCACTGTGTTCTCCGTTTTCCATACTCTATTCATTGGGACTGAGTCATCCAGTTCAGGGGAGACATACAAAGTCTGAGGCTTAGTTAATGTGCGTTTATAAATATTGTTGACTAGGGTCATTCCATTGTATATCTATACCACGGTTTGTTTTATCCATTCATCTGTTGAAGGACACCTTGGTGTCCTTTTACTTTTGCCCTCTCCGTGCCCTATATTTAGTGCGTATTTCTTTGGGGCAATATATATTGTTTTATATCCAAAACTATTTGTTTTTTAATTTAATTTAATTCAATTTAAATTAATTTAACTACAATGCTTAAGCCATTTACATTTATTGTGCTTATCAATATGCTTAAGTTAAAGTTTATCATCTTGTTATTTGTTTTTTATTTGTCTCATTTATCTTTATTCTTTTTTTCCTGCTTCCTTATCTTCTTTTGGGTTAATTTTTTTTTCTATCTCCATTTTATCTCCACTACCTCTTGGTCTTATTTTTTGTGATTTACAACATACATCTTTAACTTATCACAGTTAACTTTTAAATAATTTCATGCAACTTCACAGATTTTATAAGAATCTTACAACAGAACACTTACATTTCTTCCTTTCCTTTTTAGCTATTGCTGTCATATATTGTATTACTTTTATTATTAACTTTTTGTGTGAAGATTCTGGGCCAGGAAAATGCCTCTAATCAGACAGTCCATGATTAAATCCTGGCTCTATTATTTACTCACTGTGAGACTTTAGATACATCATTTTACCTATCTGTTCCTTAGTGTCATTGTCTGCAAAATGGGACTAACAGGTGTGATGTGATGAACACATGAAATAAGGCATGATGTGTGTGGCCCACCACACCTGGCACAAATGGAGCTGGGGGACATAACTTGCCTTGGGAACCAAGCACAAAAAGGCTCTCAGAGCTGAAAGTAAAGAGTTTCCCAGCTCTGAGCACACACCGTTGCTTGGTCTTCATGATCTGACTCTCTGTGACACCAGGAGACAACAGCAGATGCCACAATGAACCATAGTGCCAAACAGAGGGAGCCCAGCTGTGTTGACACCAGCAGGCATAGCTGATTCTTTTTTTTCCCCAAGAAGGAAATTAAATTAAAAATCAATTCTACTTAATGTGAACTCCCTGAATCGCTAGGACTAGGTTACTTAGGAAACTTGCTTCTGTAAACCCCAGATGTTGAGCTTGAGGGGCTTCTGTCTACAGACACCAAGTAGGATGCCTGCTGGAGAATGTGAGGCTATGGGCTTACCTCCTGGCCCTGCTGGCTCCCTCTTTCCCTGAGCTGTTAGCTTTCATCTGGAGGGATGAGCTAGTGCACTATGAGATGGTGAGTTCTAAGGTCAAACAGACCTAGTTGTGAATCATGGCCTCTTACTCACTAACTGTTACCCTGGGGAAGTCACTTAGCCCCACTAACCCTCTGTTTCCTGATCTGTAAAATGGGAGAAAAATGAAACTTATTTTGAGCAACTAAACAAGAGCGTGTTTTAGCCAAGGAGAATAGTGTGATCATATTCTGAAATGTTACCTAATATCTTCGCCTCTCTCCTTCTCTTTCATTTTATGCCTCAGTTCATCTTCCTCTTGTCAGTCAGGCCCAGGGCAGAAGTAAAGAAGTAGAAAGCAGACCAAGGCGTCTTTTTCTGACTTTAGATTCCCAGAAACCCTAGGACCAATGGGAAGGGCAAGACTCAAAGTACCAATCTGGGAGAGACTGGGAGGCCAAAGAGCAATGTATGCTGCCAGAGTGGAGAACACTCTCTGAGCTGGAGCAGTGAGGAGCTCGGGATGGGGTGCCAGAGCTTGAGGGCCCCCAGGGACCCTGAGAAATGGGCCCTGTTTCCAGCCACCCAGTGGCCTTTTGGGATCTATCAATGGCAGGAGCAGGGAGAAGGAGACTGAGTCCCATGGCCTGGGCAAGCCTCGGAGAAGTACTAGCTGGTGCTGTGTCCCAGCAGACAGGCCGCGGGCTGCCTCAAGGTGTCCAGGAAGGGCAGGGCCACCAGAATGGTCCTGCACACCTGGGAGCTCAGATTGCCAAGCTGGAAGGAGCTTGAGGACAGGAAGGGAGCCAGCCTGTGTGGACAAGACAGACAGGTACCAAACAGAGGGTGCAGCAGTGATTTAGCAGGGGGTGCCAGCAGCAGATGGAGGGTGGCATATGAAAGTTTCCCTCTGCCCTCCTTCCCTCTGCACCCGCATTTGTTGAACGTGTGCAGGTTAGATGAGCTTATAATTCTACAATGTGACTTGACTGTGACAGTAGCACAATCATGACCCACACCCAAGGCCCCAGGTTTGCACAGTGATTTAAAATGTCCAGAGCTCTGTCATGCTCATGGCCGCACTGAACCCCCCAAACAGTCCACCAGACACCCAGACCCCGGCTATGAAGGATGAGCTCCTGCAAATCAAAGTCCTTTCCTGCACTCAGCATCCCCCTAAGACCTACGGAAAGGAGGCATCATCTTTTAAAAGCAGTGATACTCATGCCCCAAGCACGTACTGAGCTCCCGCTGTGTACCAGGACCCGGGGAGGTGAACAAGGCAGAGAAGAGACAGGCCCTACTCACAGGGCTAACAGTCCAGAGGAGTTAGCAGGTAAATATTATTAGTATTTTTAACAATCAGTAGCAGAAGTAACTATATAATCACTGGTTTCTGGTGAGTGAGCAGAGACTTGGGCTCAGGACTTACTCAAGAGGCCTGCTTCTCCCCAGTGCCTCTTGTGACTGTTTAATAATCGATCAATCAGTCAATCAAGCCATTCATAGCTGTTCCCGGTTCGTGTTCTGGGAGCCCAGAGCTCCTCTGGCCAAAGTGATTTCTTAGAGAGATGCAGACAGGAAACCCGACCCAAACACCATAAGAGGTGTGAACACGAGCAGTTGACAAGCATTAAAGGGCTGAGATCAGACACACACACAGTCATTTCTGCTGTCTGATCATTTCAGCAAGCACAGCGTAGGGCCACAGGGCCCGCCTTCTGGGGTTCCTGGGTCTCTTTCATGACATTCACCACATCCCTGGCCATCTCTTGCACTGTTCACTACTATTTTCATTACATCCACTTACCTCTTTTACATGAACAAGGGGTTTTTAAAAGAAACTTTTTACAACTATCATAAATGGGGAACCATTTGACATAAGTAGGAGATAATAGTAAAATAATACAATGACATAAAGCAGTATTTATACATCATGGTGAGATTCACTTCCCTGCCCCAGCTCCAGCCTGAGGCAGGTCTTAGGTGACAGGGAGCCCCAGGATTGAACGAGGAACGTAAAGAAAATGATGTTCCTGCCATGGGAACTTGATGCCATCTGCCAGCTTGAGCCCCAGCCTTACCTCTCTGGCCCACCCTCACTCCAGCTGTGAACAGGTTGATCTAAAGCTTCCACCTGGGCCATACCTCCTAGTCTTGATGCTCGTCAGGGGCACCTCATCACACCTCCAGATCAGATTGGTTTTCCCTCCTTCGCTGTTTTACCTCCCCTATTCCCCTACCTCTGTTTTCTGGGATCACTTCCCAGGTAAACCACCTGCACACAAGCCCTGGTCCCAGGTTCTGCTTTTGGGAAAGCCCGGGATAAAACATGGTGTCTTCGGGGCACCCAAAGTCACCTCATGCACTCCCAAAGGCATGAATCCTACAGCCGCACTCCATCACCTGTTAGCTGTGAAACCTGGAGTTGGCCAATGAGCGTTTCTGAGGCTGCTTCCTCACATGAAACGGCAGCAACTGTGCTTACCTTACAAGGTGGGTAGGAGGATGAAATGATACAGTGGTACGTAGTCACCAGCTGAAGGAAAAGGCTGTGGTTGCTATTGGTTTGAATCCAAGTAGCCCATCCAGATGCCTGGAGACTAGGCTTTGCCCCAAAGGCAGTGGCGGGGTGTGCAAGGGTGAGATTCCATGATCCCTGAGCAGGGGCTCACCTGGTGTGTCCTGGGTGCCGGCCAACCGTCTGTACTGTTAGAGATGTTGGACTGTCCTGTCTCAGGGTGGAAGGTCCAGCCCCAGGAGGTCTTTATCCAGCTGTTTTGTCCATGGGGCTCCCTGCCTGGTTGCCCCTAAAACCACTGGAGATGGTAACTCCTAACTCTTCCCATGCAGAGTTCAACGGCTCTGGCTTGAGTCCTCCCACTTCTCCTTTCTCTGCCTCGTGAATAACACCTTGTCCTGAACTCTTCTCCCACCTGCAGCCCCTCCATGTGCATCCAGTCCACGGTCCAGCCACACCCGACAGCCCTCTGTCTTTCGACATGCAGCTCGCGTCCTCTGTTCTTCCTGGCAGACTCTTCCTCTCTCTTCAAGAGCCAACTTAAACCCCGTGTGCACAAAGCCTCCCCTGGTGCCCTGTGGGAGGTGTAACTCTGGGAGACCTTAGCCTGTGCATTGCACTGCAAGCCTGAGCAGGTGCCTATGCTGGCCTGCTCTGCCCTGGGTGGAGAGGGGTTTAGAGGAGCCTGGAGCTTTCCTTCAAGTGGATGAGGCTCATCTCTAGACACATGGGACTGATTGTTGTTCCCCAGTTGTGTCAGACTCATTCCTGCCCAAGGACTTTTGCACTTACTGTTTATCCTCCTGAGAATGCCCTCAGTCAGATCTTCATGCCCCTCTTGTTATTCAGGTCTCAGCTCACATGTCACCTCTTTAGAGAGCTTCCCTGACCACCCAGTCGAATCATGTTCCTCTCCCTCCATCTGACATTATTTGATGTATTTTATTCTTAACTCTGTGTCCCCTGTCCCCACTCCAGAATATAAGCTTCATGAGGGCAAGGACCTTGCCCATCCCCAGACTCCCAGGTGCTGGCACAGATCCTGGCCCCTAGGAGATGTCTGTATGTAGTTGTTGAATGAATTAATGAACCAGTCAATGAGAAAACAAATCAGTGGTCTCACCAGCCAACAGCCTCAGGACAGGACAGGGCAGTGGCGGACAGGGCAGGTTCCTGTAATAGATGAGGCACTAGAATCAAAGAGTGACAGCCTGGAGCCAGTGACACCGGTATCCTCACCCTGGGCTACTTCCCTGATACTCCATACCCACCCCTGCCCACCAGAGTGAGCCCTAGGGGGCATCCAGGAAGTGGTGTCCTCTCCCCATCGCTGCCATCACTCCCATCGGGATGCCGCTGGCTTTTCTCTTGAGCCATAATTCAGCCATTCGCTCCTCCATTCATTCACCATGTCACAGAGCACAGGGCGTGGCACAAAGATGGGTGAGCCACAGACCCTGCATTTCATGGTCTAGATTTCTGTATGTTATAGCCAAATCCTGAGAGGGCTAGAACTTTTCAGGAAGAAAACAGTTCAGTTCACTGTTTCATTATTTTTTCTGTCTTCTTTCTCTAAGATCTGGGGCTGCGATGCTTCCAGGAAAACAGTGAAGGCATTATAGGTGGACTTCACTACAAAACCAACCCAGCAGGAAAATGCTTAAGTGAACTAAGATGACATTTTCAGACTGATTATTTTAAACGATAATTCATTCAAGGATTGATAAAAGCCCTAGTGTGATTTTGAGAGGTTTTTTTGTTTGTTTTTTTTTTAAATATGGTGAATAGATATCTATTTCTTCCTTATTCCAAGCCCAGAATTTCTAATTTGGGGGGTTTTGGCCTTGGAATTGAAACTGACCTCCTGTCCATGCTGAAATCCACAAAAGAGCCACTCCTCCTATTGCTACTCAGGGAATATAGTGCTTTCCAAAGGGCTATAAGCTCCTTCCCCAGGGAGCGGGGCTGGGTAGTGGAGGACCATGTAATTCAGGTGTGTGGGGTAGGCAGTTACGCCACAGGCCACAGCCAGCGCCTGGCTCTGGCATTCTGAGCCATGTTCTTTCCATTATTCTGGCATTTAACAATATAGATTTCTCTTTTTTTTTTTACATCAAGATCTTATGCTACGTTCAAAAGTTAAGAGATGGGGCCATACTGGACCTGTCATTCTCCCAAGGGAGCTGAGCAGTGCTGTTCTCCAGACCCGGGTCCCCAGGTCCCACCTCCTCCAGCCCCTACCTGGCCTGCTTCGCCAAGAGGCATCTGTGTCTGTGACCCTGGTTCACGCCAACCATGCTTCCCCAACTTTCTTCCAGAAACACCCACAACCCCTTCACAATCTAGTAGCTCTGGGACACAGTCAAGTTTCTTGCATCAGCACATCTATTTAAAGGCTTCTATTTGATCTTGAAAAAATTGTGCATATTCCATTTTACTATATAATATGTCCGTGTGTTTTAAGTAAACTTTTGTTTTTCTTCCTAAAACGTGGAATCAATGTGTCCCTCCAGGAAGATGTGCGGGGCTGTCCTGAGGCTTTGCAGGTCCTGACAATTCTCCCAGGTGGGCGAGAGAAATTCTCTGGTTTGAGAAATGCAAGAATTCCTTAATCTCGTTGTTCACTGGAACTTTTGTTCCTTTTCTGAATCTTCCAAGTTGCTAACTCAGGACTACTTTTTTATAATCAGAAATTAAATGCTCTCCTTTGAAATGCCATTAATTTCAATGTCTTGATCTGGCCCTCAGGGACATGAGACCCTTTGAGCTTGCCCACAGTGTCTGTGCGGGAAGGGGCCATGACTCATGCCCACACAGGGCCTGGCTGGCCCGTGGCAGGAGCTCCGGGCATCCTACACTTGGGTTGTACAACGCTGTCCTCAGAAACTTTCGCGGGTTATGGCTTAGGAAGGGTTCCGGAGAGTTCAGGAGCAATCGATAGCACGCATTACAGGAGAGAGAGCGCTAACAAAGGTGCCGGTGGGTCATGCATCTTAAAACCGCTTCTCAGGGACTTTAATTGTCGGGATGTTCAGGAGAAGAATATGACCTTATGGGGGCATTTTCCAGAATGGAATAGTCTATATATTAAAAGGCAGCAAATGATTCATAACTGGATGGCGGCACTGGGCCTATGGGCCCATGTCTCCCATGTGGATTTTTTCTCTGCATTGCAAACTCTTACATTAAATTGTGATAAATGAAGAGTGGGGGCTACTCATACAAATCAATGACTCTAGTGTGTGTGTCATTAGCCTGAGAGACGCAAGCAGCGGTCAGTCCCATAAATCATGTGATGATCTGCTGTCTGCAACACGATGCGAGCAAGCAGGCGCATTAGGGAGGTTAAGGAATGAAATTAATCTGTGCATTTTCCTCTCCCCCTTCCGCCTTCCCCATCACCTGGTCATACGGAAAGAATTAAAATCACATGATCTGAACTAAACCAGCTCCAGAACAGTAAATTGGTTAAGTTTGACTTCACCTTTCGACTTTGAGTTAATTATGTATTAGGGGATTAATTTAATCGCAGACACTGGGAAGGCAAATGGAGACTAGGGGAAACCCGCCAGGGCCTCTCATCCAGGTGCCAAGGTTATTAATTGCTCTGGCTGTGCCACGGGCTCTACCTGGGCAGACCACGGGATGGGGGCTGCGGGATCAGCCACGCCCGGGTTTGTGTCCGTCCTGTTCTGGGACTGCGGCGGCAGAGAGTCCGCCAGCCCACAGAGCATGCTGCTGCTTGTTTGGGTTTCAGAGGGGGCCCCCACCTCTTGATACACAGGGCTGCCTGTGAAGCTTGGTTGCTGGAGCATCCTAGGTGACTGGTCTGGGAGAAGCCTTACGCAAGGCACGTAGTAAGATCTCACCCCGGATGGAAACTCATGCTCCTCCAAGAGCCACTAGCCTTGGCGTGAACACCTCCCATGAGCAGAAGCTCTTCACCTGCAAAGCTGTCCGTTTCACATTGCAAAACTCTGATGTGGACCACTCAAGTGTCGTCCCCCTTCCCCCCCACATATGCCCTTCAGACACCTGAGGACAGTGGCTGTTTTCTCCCCAGAGGTCCTCTGCATGTGTCTCTGACAGCATCATTTCCAGTTCCCTCACACGTTCAGTCTCCTTCTGCCATGCAATGTCAGCCAGGCGAGAGCCGCTGTAGGCAGAGTAGGGCTAGTGGAAATGAGACCTGCGGTAGAGAGCAGGGTGACCAGCTCCTTTCTCAGTGCAGCTGCCTGGCAACAGCCCTGGAGCAGGACGGGAGGTGCGGCTCCCATCTGCGTGAGGGTCGTGTCTGATGAAGAGTCCATTGCCTGAACTGAGCCACGTGAGAGAAATTCTTAGGAGCATTTGTCTGTTTGGAGTTAAAACGCGAGGATGCTGAATGGATTCAACACTGACCTTTTGCTTGTAAAAACTCACAAGGTCCGACGTGGATGGTAGCACTATGTTTTGTGTGTGCACAGCACTTCACAGCTTCCTGAATGCTTTCCCATGCTTATGTGATGTTGTTTAATCTTCCCAACTGCCCAGGAGTGGGGGCTAGGGACACCCATTCAACTCCTAAGGAAACTGAGACTCAGAGAGTTTGAAGGACTTGCGCCTCTGGTGCACTTGCGCCTCTGGTGGCTGGGAAGTGGCTCAGCTGCCAGGCCAGCTAGTTGCTCAGGGCAGAAAGGATGGGGTCGTTTAGGGGTTCTCTTAGGGCTCAGATGGAAGGCTGTGCAAATCTAAGTCTCCTTGCCCATCTCTGGAGGCCCGATGCAACCCCCAGACCTATGCACTGTGTTTCAAACACAGTTAAAAAAAAAAACTAAGTTGAGCAAACAGCTGAAAACTAAGAGGTTTCATTTAAAGAAGGGATTACGGTTTCCTCTTGAAACCTGGGAGAAACCTCTTGAAGTCTGGTCACGGGTTGCCATCCCATTGTGGTGGTGCTGGGATGGAGATGGGCAGTGGCTCCTGCTCAGAGGGGCAGAAGCTCTCAGAGGCGCCTAAGACTCACCCTGGCCAGTAGGCCGCATGGAGAGAGTGACCCGAGTCATGCCTCATCTTGCTGCCCAATGCCCTGATGACCCACCGCTGACCTTCCCATGTAGGCCACTGGCCACGTTCCCACGTAGGCCCCTGGCTGCGCAGGCCTCTCCCCAGAGCCCGGTCTCATGCAGCTCCCTCCTCCAGGAATGCACACTCACCACTGTCACACACGCCAGCCTTCCTCGTCCTCGTCCAAGTCCTTCTTGGCCTTCAAGTCCGGCTCAGGCTGGCTCACCAGCCCCTCCGTTAGCCCTCTTTGGCCTCCTCCTTCCTAAGCTCCGACGGGGCTTCTCAGCTGATTGACACAGGGAACACATCAGAGCCGGAAGGGCCTGGGTGATATCTGAATGCACCCTTCCTTTCTAGGCAAATGAAGTCAAGGCCACCCGGGGCCCTGGCCTGGCTATGTCACCAACCCACACCTTCCCCACACCCGTGAGGTGTCTCAAGTATGCTGCTATGTGAGTACACTTCTCGCTTGCCCTTCATTTTTCATTCTTCTGGGGAAACATAAAAAAGTACAGAGAAGAGCCAAAGACCTAATTCCTCAACATCCAGAATTAGCAGATATTAACATCGGCCATATTTGTTGCAGATATCAAAAATAACAACAATCCGGAGCCCTGTCATGGGGGGCTGTCTGCATGATGCATTTCAGGTCCTGACACCACCCCGATTCCATTCCATTCTCTCTCTCCTGAGGTAGCGTCTTTGCTGTACATCCTTCCAATCCACGTCTGTCTGTGTGCAGGCACACACACGCAACCCAGAGCACACAGAACACACATGCACACACACCTGTGCACACACATGCATGCACACACATTCTTAAATTTTATATACTGTGTGGTTACATGCAAGTATAAATCTGTGCTTTTATTCCATCATCATGGCATTTCTGAGGTCCAAGCACTCACGGCTGGGAATCCGCTTAGCCGCGCAAGAGGCATTCCGCGAGGGATGTACTATCTTGTCTCCCTACTCCCCTTTGGATGGGCATGTACATGGTTTCCAATTTTTCACTGTCACCAAGGATGAAGCTCCGGCAATCCTGTGCATCTCTGCTGGGGCTCATTAATGAGGCTTGTTCTAGTGTTTCAACTGTTCTCTGACGTGTCCTGGGTCTCTCTCCCTAGGGGCACTGAGGCCTTTGGGGGCCTGCAGGGACGAGGTGTGAAGGTGTCCAGCACAGCCCCCAGCCAGTGCCTGGTATTTTTCCTGGAATGTGTTCATATTTCCCTCAGTTTCTCACGCAGGCTGGCACAGGCTGGGCACACCGCGTGCTCCTAGCAGGTGGGGTCTGCACACGCAAGCCCCAGGGAAACCCAGCCCTCGGCCCGCTCTTCCCAGGCCCATTAAACCTCTCACTTTGTATTTCCTAATTCCTTTAAGAAATCCCAAACCTGTCTCCTTGGATAGAACTAAAATAAATGTAATATCTATTGCTATCGCTTAAACACAAATTATAGTATTTTTTATTAAATAATCTGTTGTCAAATGCTTGACATTCTTCATAATAGATAAAAAAGCAACTAAAACTAGTTATTTTCTGTTACCTTAGAGGCTTGCAACATAGTTTGTAGTGTATTTACTTGTTATGTTCTGCTTGTCGCATTTCATTATAAGCACGTGAATTATTTTCCCTATTAAATTAAATGCAGTCTCCCCTCCCCCAGCTACCCTTGAGCTTTTATCAAAGGTGAAGGTCTGGAGATGGGGAAGCAGGGGGAAGCCACCTGGAGATCAGGGCGGAGCTGGCACTAGTGGAGGTCAGCCCCACCCCTGTGCTGGAAGCTGGACCCGGGAACCACACCCGCCCCCCCCCCCCACCCCCCCCCCCCCGGCCAACAGTGAGCCCTGGCTCTGAAGGCCACTTGTGTCACCACTCTGGCCTTACATTCACCAAAGCCCATTTCCACACACTGTCTCTTGTCACCTTCTCAGCAGCCCAGTAAAGCGGGCAGGCTGGGTCCACTGTACCCATTTTACAGCTAGGCGAATGGTTCTGAGATAAGGGGTTTCAAGTTGAGGTCAAGTTCAGGCTAGAGCCCTGCCTCCCCCCACCCCACCCCTACCACTGCCACACTCTCATTTTGATTGAAGACCGCTGCGCACCCGGCACTTGGCTAATCGTTCCACGGGCAATGCGTTGTTCGATCCCAAAACTGTTCTTTGAGGTAGTAGTGTTATGATCTCTCTTCCGGTTTTTCTGACCCTGCGGTTCACATAGGACGGAGAACTTGCCCGTGGTTGTACAGCCAGTCGGTGCAAGGCCAGGGTTCCAGCCGGGTCCGTCTGACTTCAGAGCCCAGCTCAGAAGCAGTACAGGGAAACAGCTAACCTCTTGGGGCACACAGTTCCTTTTTAGAATTTGATGAAATCTATGCCCCCCTTCCTGGGGGAGTGTACACTTCTCATACCAATAACATTTGACATACAATTTTATGGACTTCCCAGATTTTCTGTAGGCCATCTCTGTGGGGCCCACACAGGTCTCTGTGCGCCAGGTCAGAAAGAGCCCTCCTGAGAGCTGGGGAGTATTCCCTTTTTGTTTACCCAGCCCCAGCCTAAACAAACTGAAATGGGACCAGATGCAAGAGTCCCCAGTCGCTGCCCTTCCTTCCTAAACTCTTCCTGGCAGCAGAGTGTCACCAGAATTTGAAATGGACCCAAGTGGGGCTCGGGAGTGTCCCTCAAGGCTGGGGCAGGACCTGGTCTTCTCTGCATCCGAGAGGGTTTGGAGGGTGCTGAGCCTGAACACCCGCTCAGACACTCCCGCTCTGTCAGCTGCTCCCCACCTGCCCGCCTACGGTGGCGCTCCTTGAGAAGAAGAGTTAAAGCCTTCAGGTCACCTGCAAGCCTCTGACGATATCCCTTCAAGAACACAGACACAGGCAGAGCCTGGCAGGAATCCAGGGAAGCTCAGTTTACTCATCTCTAAAATGAGAAGATCCTTTGCAAAGACTGCCATACAAACGACAGGGCTGTGACACCTTCATCGCCAAGGACATCACACGTTTGTTTCTCCTCTCCCTACGTGTTTAGCTTGTGGGTCCCTGGTCTGACCCGTTCTTGCCGTTTAATCTTACAGAGAACATTCTCAGGATTCCTCCTATCTTGATGTGTCTTTCAGCACCGGCCACTCCATCATGTGAAAGCTTTGTGGCAACACAGATCCTCTCATCTGAGGCTGTTTCCAGAGCTGTGCTGATAACACTCGCCTTGGCGGTGCAGGGAGAAAGGGAGCTGATAAGCCCATGTGAACATCAGAAAATTATACCTCCTAAACACAACAGACAAATCAAAGTGCTAGGAAACATCTACAGGTACCTATGGAGGGGAGATCAAAGAAAACGTACCTGGAAATTCTTTGGCTGGAAAAGAGGAAGCCAGATGAGAAGAATGTGGGCTTCATGCATGGGCTTTTTGGGGGTCCCAAAATTGCCACCAAAGCCACAGTGATGGAAGCACCTTCTCCATGGGCCAGTGGTCAGGAGTGGGTGTGAATGGAAAAGATGAGGCCAAGGGAAGGGACCAGGCTTTGGGGTGGGCAGACTCTGAACCTGACATCCAACTTGCCCATTTGGATATACTGTTAGCTTAGGTTTTGTCTGTTTCCTTTGGGGGCTTCCCTCACCACCATTCCTCAAATACCCTACAGCCCTTGAGTGGTAATTAAACATCCACCAGAAATGAAATAATCAGGACCGGTCATGGCACAAGAGAGACGAAGTAGTAAGGAAGCGAGGAGGAGGGATGACAAAGGTAGAAGGAAGAACATGTGGAGAAGCAGAGATGGGGATGGAGGACGGGAGGAAGGCAGGGGTCCAGGAAACAGAAGGCATCCCTCAAAGTCCTCGAAGAGACACTAGGAGAATTTTGGAACCACAAGAGTGAGGCAGTGTATCCCACCACAGTCAGTGGGATGGAGCGCTGAGCAAATGATCTGGTTTATCCAGGGGCCAAACCACACATCCTGGAATCTCATATCTCATCCTCTTCCTCATTCTTACCCATCCCAGTGCCAGAATTTTCAGGCCGATAAGGCATTATGGCTTTTCTCAAAGCCAGCATTCCCATGGTATTTTGGTCAAGCATCTCTGCCATCCTCCTAGGCTTCTCATGCCTTTTCTGTTTCAACCCCAAGTCTGTTTCCCCCATCCCGGTCCTCAGTTGGAATTATCTTGAGGCCCTCTCAAACTACAGCTGGTTGGCTGCTCCTTGCAGCACCCTGGGGAACTCAGCCCAGTTCATGGTCTGCTTCTCATACAATAAACCCTATTCTGCTGCCAAGGTCTCCCACATAGGAGATGAGACCACCCACCTTGGAGGTGCCCTCTTCTCCCCGAGGCCAGCTCAGTCCTCCCCTGGGATGTGGCACTCTCTTGGAGAACATCTTGATGTAGATGAAGGATGCTCCATGAATCAATAAATCATAAGTCTGCTGGACAGCACTCAGGTAGGTAAATGCATGTGTGTTCTTCACTCAGCAAACCCTCCTGAAAAAGATAATACACTCAGTATCTTACTCTGCTGACATATTTCAACTCAGTTGATAATGGGCCAGGATTGAGCACAGCTTAGAGAGTGAATTACCTTTTAGCCATCCCTTCAAGTTTAGGGTTGCCGTGACCAACAAAATCAATGTCAAAGGATTCTTGTTGTCTCGGGCAATACCTACAGTGACTCCTAATGAAATAAACCATTGAAGCCTTTTAATCAGAGCACCTGCCTGAAAGGAGGAAGCCATCCGGGAGGAGGCTGGGGCTCTAGGGACCTGTTTTCCCCTCACCAGTCAATGCATGAGTGATTCTTTAATTGTAGTAATGATGCGTTTACCCTGGACCCAGATGCTCGGGCAGCAGGAGGCAGCAATTCTCTGGGGCTCAGAGCTGGCGTGACCTCAGCTGGGGCTACACAGGTCCCTGAGCAGGGCTGTATCACCAGGGGCCATGGCAGCGCCTCCAGGGTAGGGACCTGCTTTACTCCCAGACATGTGATAAATCTCTATGGAAAGAAAGCCCTGCAATAAAGGAGGCCCTGCTCTGTATCTGGATCCCAGGGTCAAGGCTATGAAAGTCAGAGTCACTGCAAATGGGCTTCTGCCCCCACACCTGCTCTGCCCTCCTCCCCTGCCTGCATCCCTCTAAAACATCAGTTAACATCACTTTAAATAAATTCAAATATTAGGAAGCTCAAGGAAATTCAGAAACAATCAAGTTTGATCCAGACGTTTTCTGAAAAGGCTTGCTTTTGTGGTCACTTGTCCACTCCAGGGCACGTTTGTGGCTTGCCTCTCTAGCATTCATTCCTCCTTCTCTGGGGCTCGTTCCCTGAGTTTCTTTGGAAATCTGTCTTCTCTCACCCCTGTGTCTGAGAGCACTCTCTCCTCAGCTCTGGGGTGGGCATGGGATCCATGCCTAAGCTGGTGGGTTAGGTATGCATCCCATGAAAACCGACCTGTTCCCCCAACAAACTCGTCTTGTCCATCAGGAAACTCAGGATGTTTGGGGTAAATAATGGAGAAAGGCCTGGTTCTCCCTTTTCAATGAAACTTGCACCTAAAGTTGCCTTTTCTTGTTCATCACCAGACAGAGAGTCCATCTGCAAATGGGACCCACACAAAGGAAGTTGGGCCAGGAGGCTAAGGCAGCCTGTAGTCCAAGCTCTGTGGTCACTATCTGAGGCTCTGTGTCCAGCCACTCCCAAACAAGAGCTTTTTGGATTCTTCAGTTTTTGAGCCAAGAAGTTCCCTAGTCACTTTAGTCACTTAGGGTGGGCTTTTTCTCTCTTCCTTCTTTCTCTCCTTCCCTCGGTCCCTCCCTCCCTCCCTCCCTCCCTCCCTCCTTCCCTTCCTTCCATCCTTCCTTCCTTCCTTCCATCCTTCCTTCCTTCCCTCCTTTCCTCCTTCCTTTTTCTTTCATTGTGTCACAGGCAACGAAAGAATCCTCATAGATTTCTCCCATCTACAATAAGGAAATAAACCATGAACATTGGGTGATACGACTTCTGCCTATCTGGGGAGGAAGCCCTTCCAGGAAATCCACAGGGGAGAGTCCCTAGAGTGACCACGACATCAATCCAAGAGGTTGCTCGCTTCTGTGTACCCAAACCTAAATTTTACCAAGAGCCTTTAAACAAGCCCTAGGAAAAAGTGAAGGGCACAGATGGGAAAGGAATTGCTTTTCTTGGAAAGCAATATAAAAAGAGAGTCACCCATGTAGCTGATCATATTCAGAGGCCCATGGTCCTCTGAAGTCCCATTTTTCTGATGGGTCATAATGATGGAGACAAAGAGGAGTTTCTGCTATGGATAGCTTTGCTGAAGCCCCAGCTGCCTAGAACGGCCAAGGATAAGTCCTCCACCAGCCAGTAACCCCTAACTCTTCCATGAGAGACTCTCCAGGTCCCTGGAGTAGATCTGCTCATATTCTGGATAACTGGATCAATGGAGATGCCAAATGAGGTAGCCAGACAAGACAGTAGATTGGAAGGAGCCAAAGTCAAGCCAACAATGCCTGAATCCTCCCTTCCCTGAGTCTGTGTGGAGGTCACCTTGACTTCCAAGTACTCAGACCCCAGTAACCCGCACCCTAGGCCCTCTCTTTTGGGACAAATGCCAAGAGGAACATTTAGAGAAATGGAGGCACAGCCAGAGACCACATGCCTCCTGTAAGATCCCCGAGCAGGATGCTGGTAGAGCACCCCCCGCCCTTTGTCTACCACGGTGATGAATGGTTGTTGACACGACTAAACAAAGGTATTATTAGTAGATTACATCTGAGAAGTTGGACCCTTGCAGAAAGAGGCCAACAAGAGCCCTGGGCCTCACTCGACTCCCAATCACTCCACAAAAGCCTAAACCACCAGGTCAGGGATAAAAGTGAATAAATGTTTCTAAATTCTTATCTTAAACACACTTAAGCTTAAAGCTATTTAACTGGGGCTTTAAAAGCATGTGAGCCTCGTGGAGACCAGCTACCTGCCTCATTCTCTCGCTCTTATTTTTGCTTTTATCCTTTTAGTCTTGAAGAAGCCTAATTAGAAGCTTGAACAGGGCTCTCTCTCCCTGCCCTTAAATCAGTAATTGGCTTCAGTGCAGAGACTGTCAGGAAATTAACACATCACAACATGACAGCTGTTAATTTTTTCTCCTTATTTGTCATATGAATCACCGCTGATTTGCCGGAGTGCATAACAAATTAGTGGGCTGTAATCAGCGGTCTCTCTTCTGTGAGCTGCACCTTCTCTTTTTTTTTCCCTTTTTTCCCCCTCTCTCTCTTCTTCTCTCTCCCCCTAAAGTCCATTACTTCACTGCCTCAGCAGAGACGACGGTTCCTAAGTGTGTCATTGTCAATAAATCAGAATAAGCAAATGCTAAAAGCGCAAGAAGCTCTTTAAACTTTGATGAAGGCTTTTAGTTACATTTTTAAACTTACACTCATAGCTGGAATCTTTTTTTTTTTTTTTTTTTTTTCATATTGTCACTCCCTGGTAGTGATAGACTGTCAGGTTTCCAGTCATTCCCTCATCCAATGTGCCAGGGAAGGTGGAACTCCAAGTGTCATCAGCACAAGTTCTGGCTGATGGAAGGGGGTGGAGGAGGTGTTAGGGAAGGTGGGGGCTAGTGGGGGGAGTATTAGAGATTCCAAAAGGGTCAGACCAGAGGTGCTTCCTCTCTGAGTGAGGGGTTAGGGGGAGAGAGGAAACGGGAGGAAGGGGAGGTGAGCAGACAGAGAAGGAGGAAGAGAAGTTGATTCTGGGACCTCACTATCCCCCACTATTCTACCTTGACTCGTGGTCCACTGTGGATCAGCCACCTGAGAAAGGGTGTGAGTCTCTGTTAAATGCCTTTGTAGTGCCAGCCGGGACCACCAAGAAGAGTCATGGGATCTGGGACTTTATTCTTCATTCAGCACATTTGGTGGGTCTTACACCTAATATTTATGGCCTCCAGGAAAAAGGGGAGATAGGAAGGGTGATAGCTATGAGGTGGCTACAATGTGGGATTCTGCTGCAGGCTCTGAGATTTGGCAAGCAAATCTGTGTTCTTTGCATCTACACTGTGGATGCAGAAGGGAGAGGAGATTCTTCCTTCTTGGTCTGGACCTTTCTGGACGGAAGAGTGCTGGTCTTTCCAACCTGAGTCCATCAGGGAGTTACTGGGAGCTTCACGGGGTTGGGGGGTTTGGGGGAGCTCAGCCTCTTGGAGGTCTACCAGCATGTTCTCTTGGATATTGTAGACTGATGTTGAGCCTGAGATCAGAGGATTTTAGGGATGAATTTCTTCTTTTCTTTCTTCTCTCATCCGCACATCCATCCATCTATCCATCTATACATCCATCCATCCATCCATCCATCCAGTGTCCTTTGCATGGGACATCAGGATATGAGCCCAGCATGTGAACAAGCGGAACAGAGGGAAGGAGTAGAAGATGGGTCTATCTCAAGATAGAACACAGGGAGGAAAATCATAGCCTTAGATAAATAAAATCATTAGACTCAGACCCCCTTCTGCTATCCCAGGATGCCTTCTTGGGTGGGATGTGGCAGAAGAGTGGAAGGGCCTTTCTCCCTCAGCCGTCACCATCAGCAGATGGATTATTCTGTCTACCATATTGGTCTTAATTATCCTTTTCCCAGGAATTAGTCTAATGACTTTCTTGTGGTGAATTCTAATTTGACCACTTGAAAACTGGCTTTAGTTCAGTTTATCAAACACTTTTCCAGGACTATCAGGCACCAGACTCTAGTTTAAGAACCAGGAATTCAACAAATTAGGGTCTATGATCTTAGAATATCTGCACTTTTTTGCAAAACAGTAGTAATTTTAAAAACTTCTTTTTTTTAAAGAATCTCAACACTTGGGGCTTGGAATACATGTCCCACCCATTGTTCTTTCCCTCTCCTGAGAGCCGAGATGCCCTACCATAAGAGGCACAAAGCTGCAGCACAAGCATCAGCCATCAGAGTTGATGAGGCCATGATGTCCGGCTGTGTGAAAGTCATTGAAATCTTTTAGAAATAAAACAATTGTCCTTTTTTCCCCCTTTTTACTGGTGATAATTTATATTCATTCAACATGTTTAAATACAGTTTAATATGCTACATCTTATAAAAATCTCTGCTGAGAAAGTTTCTCTCTAAGGTCATTTTATAAGCTCAAAGAAAATACCAATTTTACAATTACTCTGTCAAATCCTAATTTAAGAAAAAAAAAGAATCTTTTCTCCATTATCTGATGTGGAACGAGTTTCCTGGAAGAGACCTGGATTGACAGTAGGGAAGCAGCAGCTTCCCTGAAGCAGCAGTTGTGGGAGTTTGGCAATACCGTGACAAACCAGGCCCACCATGAGGGTGGAGCTCCTGACTGGTCTAAGGAAGCCCCACAAAAGTAGGACCCATGGACACTGTGCTCCACAGGCTGGATGCCTCTGGAAATGATGGAGTCTGATCCAGTAAGTGTTTCCAACACTTAGTGAGGATCCAATGAAGCAATGAATCCTACTGCTGCTGACTGGCTCTCAAGCACTCCCTTCCCCAGCTCATGGGTACTTTGGGCACAAGCTGATGCCACTACCCCTCCATCCCTACTACCCCTGACCTGCAGTCATCTAGCCTTCAGGTTCTCCCATTCCCATGTCTTGTGTTTCTCTCCCTTCCAAATTGCTAGATGGAAGTCCTGTTCCTTGATAAAGAAACCTCCTTAAATCTCCCTACTATTTTCAATGTCCTCATTCTGCTATAATTGACGTTGTGGTCTTTCTTAGTGATGTACTCTAGGGACAAGCTTCCCCTGCAGTCCTCTATGGTGGCAACTGTTCCTTCTTCCAGGCTCCGTGTACATCAGGATCAGTTGGGAACCTTCCTTCAGTTGGGATAGAAGGAAGAATTTTTCCTTCTATCCCCAAAGATAAGCACCATCTGCCTGTGCTACCCTTCACCTCTTGTAATCCCCGGCATTTACCAATCTCCTGGATACTCTTCTCACTCATTCTCATTCATCAGACACCATGAGAACTGGGTCAGCATCTTCCCCTACCCCCAACCCACTGTCATCAGTAAAGGTGACCTCAGCCTTAACATGCATGACTCGTCACCCATCACTGATGCCTCACAGATGCCTGGTCCACCTGCTAATTTCCAATGATCTGCATCCACTCTACATTAGCCATCTAGGTGACTGGTCACCCCCAGGTGGTCTACACCTTCCTCTAGAAACTATGACTCTCAAGTCAAATGCTAGAAGCATCACATTCTCATTCCCAAGGTCCTGTCTTAGCTCTCTTGAAGATTTCCTCATTTTACACATTTTCTTCTACTTTACTGGGATTTCTGGGCCCTGGATGTCAATACTATCTTCCTTCCTAGTAATGCCATCTGCCTTTGATTCTTCATGTGGTCTCTATGCTCTTTTCTTTCAAACATTGTGATGTGAAATTCCTCCATATCACTATTCTTTTCATTGTCCATGCTCCACCCTGGCAAAATCCCAGTCCTGAATCAATCCATTTTCCTCCCTTCTTTATACCCACTCTGAGTTAACAAGCAGTGCTGGAGAAAAACCATACTCTTCTGTAAACTGGAAAACCTACAAGCACAAAATCTCGGCTCAGCTGAGCCTTCCACACTCTGTACCACTCCTCTGAGTTTTCCCACCCTGCTTTCTCTCCAGAATAAGAAGTCATCCCAAGTGATTATTTTAAAACTTCTCTATGGGGTTTTCCATCTCCTACCCTCCATCTTTCTCTCCCACCACAGTGGAAGAGACTTCACTCCTTGTATGGGAGGTTGACCGTCCCGCTTTGCCTCTGCTACACATTTCTTCCATGTCTGTTCCCCAAGCGCTGTGGCTTGATGGATTCACTGCTTTCTCTCCTATATTTTCAACATCTTCCACTGTCTTCTCTTCCTGTTCCTTCCATTTAACAATGAAACATACTCAAATCTCCCCCAACTTAATAATTTTTTTTTTCTTACAGCCCTAAGCAGCTTCTTACCCTCACAACAAGCCAAGTTTCTGAAAGAGTGGTCTACACTCACTGTCTCCACTCCCCCAGCAATTGTTAACAAACCAAACTTGGGTCCGCTTGCCCATGCTCAGTTAAGGCAATCTATTGACACCAGGCTGTGGTGAAGGAAAGTACAACGTTTGTTGCAGGGTGCCAAGACAGGAGAACAGGCAGCTTATGCTCAGAAGACCCGAACTCCCCAATGGTTTTCAGGGAAGGGCTTTTAAAGCCAGTGTGTGGGAGGGGGCTGTAGGGTGTGTGATCAGCTCGTGCACAATTGGCTGGCATCAAGGTAAAGTTTCAAGCATCATCAACCTTCTGGTTTCAACCAGTCTAGGGTCTAGTGCTTGCAGTCAGCAGGTTTCACCTGGTGGGGGTCGTCTTCCTATAAAAACAACTCAGGCCTTTATCTATATGGTTCAGGGAACTGGGAGTTTTGTGACTCGGCTATGTGGCAGACTTAGAGTGTAAATTGTTACCAGTTTCCCAGCCCAACAGCTATTTTTTGTTTCTACATCTTCACATTTCCTAGTCATTAACTCTTGAGCCAGCCTTTTGAGACTCAGGGGATGCTTGGGAGACTAAAGCAAAAGCCTTTTAGTTCAAGGGATGGGGACACAGGGGCTTGTATACAGTTTCATAATTAACTCATCCCACAGTTTGGAGGCTGCTCCTTCCATCTCATGGAAACTTGTCTCACCAAGAATGCCAGTGTGCTTGGAGACAAGGATGCTTTTCAGTTCCTGGTTAACCTGATTTTTCTACAAGCATGAGGGCATAACTACTTCATAAAATTTGACTTCCAAACTTGGATTTTTGCTACATTTCTGGCCATCCCTTTCTGGGATTCTCAGTAGATTTACTTCTCATGATCTTTGCATTCTATGTAATTTCCTTGGGATTTCCTTTTTCTCTCTTTTCATTTTACACACTCTGTGGGCAAACTCGATATCTCTTTTGGCTTCAGATATGACTTCCAATCTAAATTTTCTCAACATCTAATCTTGGATATCTCACAAGTACCTTCAAGGTTAACCTGCTACCTCTTTCTCCCCATCCTCATCTGCCTTGGATTCTTTGTCTAGCGATCAATGACCAGAGACCATCCTAGATTCTTTCTTCCCCAGTACAGCCATTGTCTACTCAATCACTGAATTGTGCCCATTCCCATGACTGTCCTTTCTCGTCATTACCACTGCTGTGACCCAGGTCCCCACCACCATTTTCTTTCACTTGATCAATTCAACAGCTTCCATATTGCCAGCCTCTAATACATCCAGTGTATCTTCTACCCTGCAGCCAGAGTCATCTTTCTCAGTGCAAATTTGACCTCGCAGCTTGCATGTTTAGTCCCCACTACAGAGTCCCTTTATCTTTAACATGTTTTCAAAGACCTTCATGATGGGACTCCCTTGCCTCTCTAGGGGGTGTCATCATTTGCCACCCAGACCACGTATTATAGTCCAGAAACACTGAACTCACTCAGTTTCCTAAAAGTATTAAATTTTATCTTGTTCCCCAATCTCATACCCCAGAGACTGGGGCCTGTGTTCCTTTCTCATACTAGAACAGCCAGACATGGCAGCTCATGTCACATGGCCTTGTTGGGGTGTCTGTTGCCACACCAGACCCTGTTTCCAGGTAGACAGTACACTGTGTCAGGGCAGAAACCATGTGCTTATTGCTGAAGCCAATCCCAAGCACAATGTCTCACACAGGGAGGGTCTCTGGACATGTTCCTCAAATGCCTTAGTGTTCAATGTCTACAGTGACATTGACCCTGGGTGGACCTCTCCATTTCATGAAAGCCAGTCTATATCTTGGGCTCCATAGTTTGGAGTTAAATTTATTCCCTGAGCATCTTTCAATTTTGATCAAATTTTCCAAGACAGCTGGGTCAATGGAAGGATCTCTATATTCCCAACTAACAACTTGTAAGTACCTAGGGTTATTTATCTCTGCATGAAGCTAACCAGCTGGTGATTCCCATCTCTGAGCAGATGTTTGGCCCCGTGTAGACCCCGCGGGGCCGTGCCCAGGGCTACATACCTCACACAGTTCTGAACCCACTCTGCTGTTCCGGGGAAGCCCTCTCAGTAAGGATTCTTTTCAGTTCAGCTACTCCTGAAATCTTAGAGTCCACAGACTGAAAAACTGAGAAATGATTTGCAGACTGGAGCAAAGTGAGCTGAGGCTGGGAGGAAGGAGAAAGAAGGTCAGTTTGGGGGCAGCATCAAAAGTCAGTCTGCGCTTTTAGGGCAAAAAGAAACAGAGGCACACAAACCCAAACAAGACAAAAATGCTTATCAGCCGGGCCAAGCCGGTCCAGACCACCCACTTTGCCGAATTCACCGGATCACTGGAGATTCACTCCACTGGGGCCCTACCCTTCCTTGTGCTCCCCAGGGGCAGGCAGGGCAACGTGGTGGAAGAGGAGAGACCAGCCCAGATCAGAAGGACCCTTTCCGAACCACTCAGCCAAGGGCTTCGAAGCAAACTCAGCTAGAGGTCGGGAGTGGGTGAGCTCCCTGCCTGCTGCCTCTGTTTCCCCTTTGAGAGAGCAGCACAGTTTCGTCCTTTTACCCTAATGAGTCTCAAATGGAAGTTGGGGTAGATCAGTAACTAGGGGGAAGGGCCGCATTCTTTGAAAAGGCGTATTCAGAGTATATTATGCTGTGATAATGAAAAACAAACTATTGCTTTCCTATTAAACTTTAGAAAAAGTTAAGTCCAATTAAAACATCTGACCTCCTCGGGAGACACGGAGATGGAGTCCTCATTAGCCCCTGCAACGACTCTGAGGGCAGGCGAAGGAGGGACAGGGAAATTTCACTTTGTTTACTGACTTTTCTGTCTCTCTCCGCAGAACAGAAGGGTAGAGACCTGCACATTTTGTTCATCACTGTGTCCCCAACACCTGGACCTGGGCCGGGCTCACAGAAGATATTTGTCGAATGAACTGATGAATGAGAGAAAGAAAGAAAGGAAGAAAGAGAGAAAGAGAGAAAGAGAGAAAGAGAGAAAGAAAGAAAGAAAGAAAGAAAGAAAGAAAGAAAGAAAGAAAGAAAGAAAGAAAGAAAGGAAGGAAGGAAGGAAGGAAGGAAGGAAGGAAGAGGAAGGAAGGAAGAGCGAAGGAAGAAGAAGAAGAAAAGAAAGAAAGAAAGAAAGAAAGAAGAAGAAAGAAGAAAGAGAAAGAGAGAAAGAGAGAGAGAAAGAGAGAGAGAAAGAAAGAGAGAGAGAGAGAGAGAGAGAAAGGAATGAAGGAAGGAAGGAAGAAAGAAAGAAAGGGCATCAACCCCCCAGGGACAGGAACGGTGATTGGAGTGCCTTGTCTGACACAAGGTAGACGGACACTGAATATTTGTTGTGTATTGTTTATCAAAACAGAGCTTAAGTGAGAAGAAAAACAAGAACTTTTAAAGGAAGTTTTTCTAGAGGGAGGTTCATGTTTCCCAATCGAGATACTGAGGCCCAGGGAGGAAGGGAAGTTTGCTGCAGTCTCTGAGCTTGATCGACTCCAGGCTGTGGCCAAGCTGAGGTCCCTGAGCCCCAGGTAAAGGCCCCGCCCAGGGCCTCTCCCTGCTGGGGGCCTCCGGAAGGCTGCACCCTGCATCTGCTGGGGAAGCGTGTTAGGAGCAAGAGTCCCAGGACCAGGCTTCGGGGCCTCGCACCAGGAGAGCAGAGCCCTTTCCTCCTGAACGTCCTCCGCCCTGTTGCTCCCTCTGGTCTCAGCAGCGGCCCCCCCACATCTGCTCTCCTCTCTGACTCCCAGAGCTCACCTGCTCACATGTTGCTGGATTGTGGGCACAATGAAGGCCAGACAGGTGTCACGTGAACGGCCGAGGCCCAAACACAGGAAGTGCTGCTGCCCGGCCTGGAGGGCCCCCATGAGCTGCCTTGCTTTTCAGCCCTTGTAGGAGCCAAGGAGGCTTTCGGCAATTCAGGAAAGTGGTGAACTCCCAGAGAGCCAACCTCTCCCTTCCGGGCCCAGCTCAAATGTCACCTCTTCCAGGAAGACTTCGCTCTTCCCCAGCATTTGTGAGGTGCACTCCCTCCTCTGGTGAGGCACCCCCTCCTCCGCGTCTCCGGACAGTTCTCGGTGCCATCCTTCCACAACCCAATCATGCTCCTGTGTGGGGGACTGTGCCTTTCACCACAAGGATAACCCCCCGCGTCCACACGGCGCCTGGCTCTGACGGCGCAGGTCCTTGGGAAACACTCATGACAAGTGGACGAGCCTCGCAGCATCTTTAGGGCCAAGCAAGCAAAAGGAGACCAAAGAGATGCTCTCTGCGAGGCTCAGGGCCCACAGGGTGAAAGACCAGGAAGGCAAGGACAAGGGCCCCGAAAGGACTGCAGAGGGAGGACTCCCCCTTCCTGGGCCTCCAGACCCAGAAGCCCTTGCTCTGCCCTGGCATCGTGTCCCCCTTAGGTCAGACCCCATGTCCCACATTAGATAAAAAGCTGAAGAAGCAGATGTGAACAAGGGGAGTGAGATGAATACAAGCCTTTGCTTAAAATGCCCACCCCTGATAAAGGGAAAGGCTATTTAATCAACCGCTTGTTTGACCCAGAGTGTGGAACTTGTTCGTCTGGACCCAAGCATGTAGACACTGCTGAAAAGCAGCAGTCACGCCTGAAGGGCTTACCCGGGTCAGGTCTCAGGAGGCCGAGGGAGGGGCAGGGAGACAGGACTAGGCTGCGGTGTCTGCCCCAGGGTGTGTCTTCACAGCTCTTCCCTCCCCTTCCAGGCCTCTCCCCTCCTCACAGGCCGCTTGTCGGGGGCACAGGTGGGGTTTCCTGGGAGGCAGGCTCTAGAGAAGGAGTTGGTTAATGAGCATTCTTGGGATCCCCATGGAAGGCAAGGAAAGGAAGGAAGGAAGCAGGCCTGGGCAGAGGAGGAAGCTGAGCTGCAGGGCGTCCCATGCAAGGACTCAGCCAACATGGCGGACTGTTCTGAGGCCTTTACACTCCCCACCTGGACCACTCAAGCCTGGGAAAGGGCTGAACCTTGGGCAGGGCTGGGATCTTCAATCCAGGCAATCCTCAAAGGGGCTGACAGCTGAGGGCTGTCTGTTGGAGCCTCTCCAAACAACTGGGGGAATATGTCCTCTACTCCTGAAGGGGGGTCTGGGCAGCCCATCCTAGCATCCCCCACGTACGGGCCTCAGCTGGGGTACCAGGAGAGATGTCGGGCTTGGCAGGGAGAAGTGGCAAGGAATACAAATGGCAAACCAGTGTTAATTCTCCTGTGCATCCCCTCTTACCCCGCCCACGCATCATGCCTGGCTTAGGGAGGAGGGAAGTCAGGTGTCAAATTTAAGACTATTGTACTTGAATGACCCACATCTGACAAACACACACATCCAATCTGGAAGCCCTTCCTCCTCATTGTTCAGAAGGGAATTGAGGCCTGGAGAGGGGAAGTGTCTCAGGATCACATGTAAGTCAGGGTAGGTCCAGGAGGAGAGCCCAGGGATTCTGGCTCCCATAGCAGGGTTGAGTTAAGACCATCTTCCGGCCTAAGCCTTGTAGAGGATGATGTTTCTCCCCACCCAACACTTCACATACAGACCCAACTTTCAGATTTCTTGCACTTTCACAAAACAGTGCAAATCAATAAGGTTTCATGGAGTTCATATGGGATGCTCAGGACTGTCTCAGGCCACAGGGAGGCAAGAGAAAGAGGACTCAGGGCTGTAGCCTGCAGTCCAGGAGACAAGAGGCATGGCCAACAAGCAATGCACCTGGCAGAACAGAAGAAAACTTCCATGGGAATATGTTCACACCCCAGGGTTAAGTCCAAGCAATTCAGTGTGGGCCAGAAGGGAGGCTGTGGATGAGGCTTGGGAATGGGCTTTTTGGCCCAACAGTAGTATAAGGGTCTCAAGAAAGATGTACAAGACAGAGGTATCATCCAGGGCAGGTGGTCCAGGCACCTCAGCCCCTCACCTCTCAGCCAAACTTGGGTTGGGCAGGGAAGTCACACTGAGGAAGGACAGAATTCGGTCAGATGGTCACTGGGGAGAGCCCCTGGGGAAAGGGGAAAGGCCATTCTCTTTGGAGTCCAATCAGTGAGTGGTCCAACTGGAGGGCAGAGATTCCTTGATACTCCCCTGACACCCTGCAGGGGCCCTCAGAGGAGGAGGGTGTGATCCATGAGGAAGCCACTCACCCCAGGCAGGCCAAGGCTTCAGAAAGAGACACCAGCAAAACAGAGGGAGGCCCTAGCTAGGGGACATCCACACCATAAACATCACAGTGGCTGCAGTCCTGGGACTCCTGGAGGAATGGAAGCCACCAGAGATTAGAGTTTGTGACAGAAAAGGAAAATGGGGGGACTCTCCAGGGATGTCTGGTCTTGACCATTGTCGGGGTCACCCAATCCAGGCAGGCACCTTCTCCAGGCTGCTGTGGAGGTGGGCAGCACATGGGTGCTCACAAGTGGGGAGCAGACCAGCAGCAGCCCAGGGTCATGTCCAAGTCCAGATGTTGCACTAAGTGAGATTCCCCCCTAGCTGCTTTCTCAGAGCTCTATCCCATCTTCTGGGGAAAATTTAGAGCAACAACTGCAGTCTCTACTACCACATTAGTGATTAAACTCAACAGCTGGATTAGCCTCGTTTAGGGGGAAAATGTTTCTAACTGGATGAACATTGGACCACAGAGTCCACGATTACAAGGACACCAGGGACTATTGCTGGGTCCCTGGGCTCTCCCTCCACAAGCAGTTGCCCTGGGTGGTAATCATTAGGGCTAGCGATGCACCTTTCTGAGGATAGGCAAGAATGTGTGACCTAGTTTGTCAACGGAAAGTGATGGAAGTTGCCTGTGTCACTCCCAGAACTGACGCCTTTAAGACAGTGGGTAATTTGCCACCTGCCCTTCTCAATGACATGGGAACCAGCAGCGCTCCAGATGGTGGATCGTCTGTCAACCTGAGACTGCTAACGTGCATGATGAGAAGCAAATCCCTTCCATTGACTTAAGATGCACATATGGCCAGAGGGAGAAATTATTTTAAGATTGTGAATTTTCAGAGCTGTCAGTTGCTGCAGCACAACCTCTCCTATCCAGACTGATAGCACCGTATAGCTTAAAGCTCTTCAATGCGTTCCTTCACAGCTCTAATACAATCCCAAAGCCTCACCATGACCTGTAAGGTTCTACATTACCTGGTTTCTGCCTTCCTCCCAACCTCATCTTCCACTGGTCCCACCTTGCTCACCTGTTCCAGCTATAACGGCCTTCTGTCTGTTCCCCAAACAAGCCAAACGCAATCCTCCCAGAAAGACTTGGCACTTACTGTTATCTGCCCCTGGAATAACCTTCTCCCAGACCCTCAACCCTGAGTGGATTCAGATCCACTCAGATACCACCTTCTTAGAGGGCTCTTGTCTGACTACTCTCTTAAAAAAGTCCAGTCACTCTCTATCCTATGACTCTCCTTGCATTTTCTTCTGAGCATTTATTACTTTCTGAAATTCTTGGTCTCTGTTTATGTTTGTCTTCTCCCCTAAAATATGAGACAGGAATGTTAACCGATTATGGTACCTAGTACAGAGTTTGGTACACAGTAAGAGTTCAGTAAACATTAATGAGTGGATGAATATGCAAACCAGTGAAATTCATTGCCTCATGGATCAGATCCAAGACAGGGGTTAAATGAATAGCATTCATTTTTACAAACAGATAACAACTCAGCCCAGAAATCCAGCAGAGCTAGCCCTACTCGGTTCCTGGCAGGGAGACTCCTATCCAATTTGGAGCAATGACCATTTCCTCCCAGATTTAGGCACTGGATTCACCATGATAAATGGCCCGAGCTCCTCGTTGCATTTAATGGCAAACCCTGATCCAAGTGGAACTGCAGCCAGGTGGCTCGTGGGAGCCCTGGAATAAGACTTCCAGATAGACCACAAAACCTGGAGAAGCCAACACCATTGTAGATGCATTAACTCATAATCCCCAGGAAGTACACACTTCTGGAGAGGGAGGGGGAGGCTCCCCCCCACAAGCACTAATTGCCATGGTTAATCCTCATCCCAGTGAAAGATTCTTGCCCAGGCGTCCGGGGAAGCTTCATCAACGTCAGCACGAGGGCCCAATGCAGAGGGAGACAGTTGCCCTGAGAGCAGCCATCTGAGTTTATGGATTGCGCGTGATTGTCCTCCAGCACCTGGGAGCCACCCAGCTTAGCCCACCTGCCTGTTCTCAGGATCCAGAGGAAGGTGACTGTCTCTGCATCTCGAGCTCCAGCCTTTATCCTCTGTAGGGATACAGCAGGCTGCGTCTCTACCCCTAAAATGAATAGGATGGGATCCAGACAGTCCGAGATGCCCATTGAGCCAATGGACTGCTTTTATGCTGCCAAGCACATCATCCCCTGAGCGCCGGTGCCCCCTCCCCACTGCACCCACAGCTCCTTTTATCTCCTGCTCTCTTTCTTCCCCAAGCCTTTGACGGAGAACACCCTCCGGGTCCTGGAATAGAGCCTCTGCTTTCTGTTCCTCTCTGTCTTAGCGGTGCTGGGGATTCCTCAGGCTCACAAATTCACCATCTCCCCTCTTGTGACTGCTTCTAAACTCCAGCCCAAGTCTTTTCTTCTCAGCTACTTCTGGAGGGTCAGAGTAGTGGTTCTCAAACAGCAATCCATGGACTAATGTCCATTCTTGGTAAAATAAATAAATACATACCAGCTAAGGAATAACTATTTTTATTAAGCTAAATTTTATTCACTTCAAAGGACTATCATGAGATAGGTTCTTATTAGAGAAGATTTTCTTTTTTTGTCTTCAGCAAAATTGACATGGTTTCTATTTATTTATTTTCAGGTAGTTACCTGGCCAAATAAAAAGTTGGTGACCTCAAATTGGTCTCACAATTTTTATAATGTCTACCTGCCTGGGAAGCACAGAAACCCGAAAACATGCAGGTCACAGGGCGTCCCTCCCTACCTGCCCTCTTTCTACCTGGAGTACCTGATGCAGAAATGCTCACGGTCACCTTTCCCATGTCCCAAATCCCATAAATGAGTTCTCTCAGCAATTCTGTCCTCATCAAAGGCACCTTTACCCTCCTGACCCCTGGACTCTCCAGTTAGAACTTTCTTAGGTTCTCCCTTCGTTTAACGGACCCCATTCTTTTTCCTCCACCTCTTTGGGCTCCATTTCTTTCTCTCCATGTCACTGCCGAACCCATGATTCAGGAACCCAGCATCTCACACTAAAATTGGAGCAGAGCCTCCAACTCTTCTGGGCCACTGTGTTTCTCAATCCACCCTAAAGCACCATGCACAAGCTAGCACGCTAGTCATGGGCAAACAGTGCCTTAGTCTAAAAGTCACAGACTGGAGGCCATGGGGCTGTGCCCAGCAGGACACATATTAGATATAAAAGAGAGGGTTTTTTTCTTTTTGGGGGGGTCAACATTTGCATATGTACATATCAGAAGACCTGACGATGCTGGGTTTGCCATCTTGCATGCCAACACTTCTCTGGAGCCAAGGAAGGCATCCCCTTCTGGGTGACTGGCCCACCCGGGTTTGTCCCAGGCCCTGCCACTCCCCACTGGGTACACCCGACCCGCCCCGTTCATGAATGTTACTTGCCATTTGTCTGAAGGCACTCGTGTTGCAGCCCCTACACGAGTCCCATCACCCTGCTTTTCAAGGAATTTAAGCTCATACGTTCTGCACAGAACTGAAAAACAACTATTAAGTGAGGAGACGGCAGTTAAGCTCCATCTGTGCTTTAGGGAGACACAGAGAGCCCTCCGCCTTGGTTTCCCTGTCTGCGGAATATGGGGCTATGACCTTTGCATCTGGAGTCCGATGAGACACAATGAAGACGTACATTTTGGTTTTAATGCTGTGAGCTCCTTGGAGAGCAGGTAACATCAAAATTCAAGGTGTTATTATTAGAGGGTAAGAAGTTTTGTTCTATGTTAATTGAACTCACACCTTACCACTTTGCACACAGGGAAGAGGCAGCATGACAGTGTGACATGCTTCCGAGCAAGAAGAATTCTGCCTGTGAGCGCAAGACAGGCTGACTCGGCCGCCTCGCCTGCTGTGACGTGCCTCTAGACCTGCCTCCCGCTCCCCACCTCGCATCCAGCCCGGTCTCCCGCCACTTTCGGGATGCAGCGCTTGGCTCCGCACGGAGCGTTGACTGTTCTCTGAACCTGTGAAGAAGTTGTCAAGCTGAGGTCAGGCAGGTGAAGATTCAGGAAGGCAGCCCACAAAGTTTCCCTGCCACTGGGCTGCCACCACTTATAGAAACACCGGCAGGACGCAAGTGAGAAAACAGATCTTTCTTTCGCGATGACTTTAGCTCTCCTCTGGGGGTGCAGACGTGGTCTTCCTCCGCTACCAGGAGGCTGTGACAGGGCTGGCTCTGAGGAGGCAGAGGGCCCACCGAGGGAGAGTGGGTGCCGGCACTACTGATCTGGTGGCCCTGGCGTAAGGGCCAATTGCGGGAGAAACATCATTTTTTTCCTGCCTTTTTTCAGGGCCAAAGAAGAGACTATCCATGGAAGGTAATGGAGCTGTCACCGAGGAGAGAGAAGTGGAAATTCACGGCTCTCTTGTGAGCCAAAGACATCTGTGTTATTGCACCCTAAGCCAATAGTTTTTAAAACAAAGTCATAAAACAAGCTACTGTATATAAAAGAGGTGGAAGTTACACAGGGCTCCCCTCACACTGTGTGGGCTTCCAAAAAGAAACAAACCTTAAAAAAAAAAAAAAAGGCCAGGATGACGATGAGTGACGACAGGACACAGCCCTGGGGTAGAGGTTGGAGCTGAGAAGCTGGACCCTCCAGGGCTGCTGCTTCCCTCCAGAAGGAAAGGGCCTGTTTGCACTTCCGGGCAGAGAGACACAGCGGTGCCTGAGAGAAGGCACGAGGTGGCAGGGACAATGAGGGACAGGAAAGGTGCACAGCCCTGTGCCGCCATTGTCACAAGCCCTGGAGATGTCACTCTTACACAGGAGCGTCCCTGGAGATGTGACCACCGTGTGCATCTCTGCTGAGCACCAGCGCCTTCCCGGGCTTTCACAAACATCCACCCGGTCAGTTTCCAAACCAGTGTCCTCATTTTCAGATGAAGAAATGTCAGCTTGGAGGGATTACTTGGTCGGCCAATGTCACGGTGCGGGGCTACTGACCTCAAATTCAGTGTCGTTTTTTTTTTTTCTTTTTAATAACTCCTTCTTTTTCCATCTTCTTTGTCAAGATAGGTCTGACTATTTCTAAAGCCCATCCCCCTCCAATGTGGGTGTGTACCGATCCAGTAGAAAACCACCAGAGGCACTGATGTGCATTGTCTGTTAGCAGGGCCTCCTGACCTCTTGTCTACAGCATGCTGGCTTGACTAGGAAGACTTCAGCAAATGGACCAACTATCCAGATGGTGAGTTGTCCTCATGGCTTGTTTCTAAGGGGTACAGTTTGGGCCTTAGAATCACAGAATTCAGAGTTGGAGGAGGCTTAATGTAGCCTCCCCTGAGCATAAGGATCTGCCCCTGATGCTCTGAGAGGTGATGGTCCAGGTGCTGTGTACTAGAGAGTGCACAGAGCCTGCCCGCACAGACCCTGTGAAAGGCACCGGCCACCCTTTTGTACCAGCTAATTCCACCCAGTGACCTGCGTCTGGATGAACATCAGAAATGCAACAATCCATATATATGTGTTAGCATACGGTATTTGTTTTCCTCTTTCTGACTTACTTCCCTCTGTATGACAGACTCTATGTCCATCCACCTCACTACAAATAACTCAATTTCGTTTCTTTTTATGGCCGAGTAATATTCTATTGTATATATGTGCCATATCTTCTTTATCCATTCATCTGTCGATGGACACTTAGGTTGCTTCCACATCCTGGCTATTGTAAATAGAGCTGCAGTGAACATTGTGGTACATGACTCTTTTTGAATTATGGTTTTCTCAGGGTATATGCCCAGTAGTGGGATTGCTGGGTCGTATGGTAGTTCTATTTTTAGGTTTTTAAGGAACCTCCATACTGCTCTCCATAGTGGCTGTATCAATTTATGGAATCTAAAAAAAAAAAAATGGTCATGAAGAACCTAGGGGCAGGACAGGAATAAAGACACAGACCTACTAGAGAATGGATTTGAGGACACGGGGAGGGGGAAGGGTAAGCTGGGACAAAGTGAGAGAGTGGCATGGACATATATACGCTACCAAATGTAAAACCGATAGCTAGTGGGAAGCAGCCGCATAGCACAGAGAGGTCAGCCCGGTGCTTTATGACCACCTAGAGGGGTGGGATAGGGAGGGTGGGAGGGAGGGAGACGCAAGAGGGAAGAGATATGGGGATATATGTATATGTATAGCTGATTCACTTTGTTATAAAGCAGAAACTAACACACCATTGTAAAGCAATTATACTCCAATAAAGATGTTTAAAAAAAATTGATTAATTAAATAAGAAAAAAAAAGAAATGCAACAATCTATAGACTGGCCAGTGACATCTGACCCAGCATAAAAAGATGAGGTGAGCTAACATTCTTTGAGGAATGGGAGTAGGAAAAATGTTGGAGGGCGGGGGCAGGGACTGCCCATTAACAGGCTGGTTTTAGGGAGTTAGGTCTGGTTAAAGCCAGAGCCATAGTGACAAGCCAAAAACCATTGCAACTGAAGTTCTGAGGAGCAGAAACTTTGAGAAGGAAAAGAAGCCAGTGGGATGCAGAGTAGAATGCAGGAGGCCAGTGAAGTACAGCTGACTCAGTCTAGAGGGGACTCCCCAGGGTCACTAGGGTTGTCTGACCCCAGCTAAGGTCAGTATGAGCGGGACCTGGGTGGCTTCATACAGTTGCACAGGTTGTGCACTTCACAGAAAATGACTTGGGCTCCTCCTCTGGTGGTGGCACCAAGGGATCTCTGCCTGATTTCCAGGACCCAGCGCTACACACTGGAGAACTGTGTTTGAGCCCCTAACCCTGCCTCTAACTGGGTGACTTTTGGTGAAGTCTGGCTACTCTTAGGGCTCAGTATTCTCCATCTATGAAATGGAATAGCAATGCCAATCCCACCTACTTCAATGTGGTTGGGAAGAAAAGAGGACATTGCAGATGAGAAAGGGCTTGCAAAGAGATTTTTTTAAAACATGCAACTATAAGAACGTCCTTTCTCTTAAAAAAAATCATCTGTGATGATAGTTCAGACAGGAAATGAGTGGAATGAGTCTCCTGGGAAGAGGGTGGACACAGCTCATAGGAGACAAGCTTCTTCCCTGGCATCAGGACAAGTGGTACAGTAGACACTGTGGTGCCCCACCCACTCCCCAGGGTACCGGCTCTCCGTGCCTCTTCTCTGGAGAACTTCGCTTTACCATGGGAGCTACCCCCCAGGAAGCTGTGTGCCCTGTCTCCCATCACCATGGCAGCCACAACCACTGCCTGACTAATATAAAAGGCCAGGCATTGGCCTCCAGTTGTGGTTTACACTCCAGAACCCTCTCTCCATGGATCCAAGACTAGACCATCCCTGAGACCCTATCTTGCTGGGATCTTCCTCCTGCTCTATCCTGTGCCCTCTGTCTCCCACAGGCTTCAGCTCAGAATGCTCCCTCAGGAGCCATTTTCACAGGAACCCCTGGCTCAGGCTCTGCGTTTGGAGAGCCTAGCTCAGAACAGCAGTGGGCTGGGAACTGAGCCTATGAGTCAAATCCTCATGCAGTGAGAATCCTGCTCACGGCTCAGCCACGGTGCAGGGCTATGGGGTAGGGGATCAGGAAACAAACTCTGGAGCCTAGATTTTCAGGCAGGAGACTTATTCAGGGGTGTCACTGGAGTCAACCACTACTGCAGGAAGGAGAGCAGGACTGAGCAGAGGGAGAGGTTGAACCGGGATACAGTCATGCCTAAGCCTCGGCCAGTGGCACAGGGAGCTCTGGAGCTGGGATGGACCTTTGGAATTGCCTACCTTTGTACACCCACCTGACTCATCACTGGAGTGGGCTTCCCCCTGGACTGCTGTATGAACTTGGGGAGGCAACTATCCTCAACAGAGGGCAATTCTTGGAGAGGAATTCAGCTGAGAGCTGTCTACTGCCAACATTCCCAGCAGCTGGGGGAATGGATCCCTTGGTCCTGAAGGGCCTGCCTGGGTATCTGCCATATCCTCCCATCCTGGGGTGAGCACAGCCTTCCCCCAGAGTCAGATGCTGCTGAGTGTAAAGGATTCAGAGGTTTTGCAGCAGTAGTTCCAGTGCATAGCTCAGTATCTGCTGCCACGCAGGTGAATCAGGTGTGGAGTTTGTACATGGAAAGGCTGCCACATGGGATGGGGCTGGCAGGATGGGGCCAATACCTTGGCCACACTGGCTGTAAGTCTGCAGAATGTTGGGGCCCTTCTGTGAACCCACCTGCCTGTATAGATACTGAAGGGATGCCAAGAAGTGAGTGAGTGATCTTCGCCAAGAAGTGAGTGAGTGATCTTCCTTTGCTCCACTGCAGTAGACTTTTTTTTTTCCAGTATTTTCGCAATATCCACATGCAGGATCTTTTCCTGTACACCCTCATGAAGGGTATTCTGAAGGAGTGTGAGGAAAAAGAGAAGAATCTTTGTAATATATATTAGTAACATTTAATTAGCCTTGGATTACTTATTAAGTGACGATTATTCCTATTACGTCTGTCACAGATGAACGACTACATACTGTCCATGGTTTATGGACCTAAAGTTCTCCACCAAGTGTGACAAATGCCCATTATGTCCCCAGCACTGGACTTTGCATTTGTAGTTTGGGCAGAGGCAAATGGTCCTCTCCACACAGCCAGACGTTTCCCCGTTGACCTGGCAATGAAGTAGGATTGGATCAACCTTACTTCTGGTAAAAACAGAGAACTCATTAGTGAAGAATTAGTGACACATTCTTTTTTTTAAACTTTGGTTTTATTTAATTAATTAATTAATTTTATTTGGCCATGCCGCACGGCTTGTGGGATCTTAGTTCCCCAACCGGGGATTGAACCTGCGCCCTCAGCAGTGAAAATGTGGAGTCCTAACCACTGCACCACCAGGGAATTCCCAGCGACACATTCTTGATGGGATGCCCCTACCGGTGGGGGGGATTCAAGCCACTGAAACTGACAGAATGCCTCCAGGGTATCATCCTCGGAAGTGAATGCCATCCATCTGAGTCTTGTGGATGTCCCACTAGAAGTCCCTTGGAGATCACAGTCTTCAAATTGTTCTTTTACTGCTTGGAAAACAGACTTCAGAGAGGAACTGGATGTGGCCACAGACCAGGGCTACAAGCCTGAAACTTCTTGGTATTCAGGAAGCAGGCCCTGGGTATAGAAGCCAGGAAAGATTCCGCCAGGCCTCTTTCTGTTTTCACACCCCTCCCCAATGATTCCTTTGACATGTAAGCTGAAGAGCTCAGAAATATCTTGCCAGCCCACTGTGCCAGGTTAAGACCTCCCCACTCATCACCACCCCAAAGGTCAAGGTGATACATGGATAGGCAGGTGCCCTATTCCTCAAGTCTTATGATACCTAAAATCTCATCTTTTGACTTTTTTCTACTGAATTCATCATGTCCTTTTTCAAATGCATACCATGCCGACATAAGCCACTAGCTCTTTAGCATAAGTGAGCTTTCCAATTCTTTTCATATAATGTGTTTAAAAACAGTAAGCTAAGGTCTCCTAAAGGTCAGACATGGGTTGGGAAGTGGGATCCCGAGACTGTCCTGGAGGAGCAGCTGGTCTTGAGAGAGGACTTGCAGGCCACCAAGAAGGGAAGAGGGCAGGCAAAGAGAGGGTGGGAAATGAGTGTCTCCAGAGAATGCGGCCAAGGACAAGGAGGAAGGCAACTGGAGGCTGCAGAAGCATCCTGGGCTGTTTCTACCAATCTCATCCTTTTGTACACCTGAAACTCAGAGCTTTGGCACAGCAAAAAAACTAAGCAAATTTGCAAATGAAAGGTAAAGGAAATCACAACCAGAAAACTCATTAAATTTAAATTGAAAATATTAAAAACCAACCAAATATAAATCTACAATATGAATTTAGCATGATTGATTTGTCCTCCTCCAAAGCATAAGGCTATTCACAGTGTGCAGGTAGCAGTAGTTACCACTGAGCATGTTGTGTTGTGTCCGAGGGTTCTCCTTGTTGTGAGTCCTTGGAAGGTTCCCCCCAACTAACACAGTGAAACATGTCCAGTGCCCTGTGGGTCATGTGACCTATCTTTGGAAAGGATATATCCTTATCTATGTCAAGTTCTCTCTGCTCCTCTTATTAGTCTGCCACAACTGGGATTGTACTCCTTTGGCAAATTGATCAAACTGTAAAATCTGACACCACATGATGGCAGGCAAAATAGGCTTACATAATTTGTGTGAACATAACTTACTACACAGTTCACAGATAATAGATGTTTATGATCCAGCAATTAAAAGCTAAGAGCAGTGGCCGCTGAGGCCACCAAGTGCCCATTACTTCACAAAATGGCCCTGGTGCCACAGGCACTGAACTTTCCCAAACTGGAGTTCATTTCCAATGCACTAAGGCACAGAACAATTCGGAGGAGACTTAGCCCATCACTGTGTGCGTGTGTGTGTGTGTCTGCACACATGCTTGCACAGAATCACACTAGAATTGCTCTAGCTCCTGCATCAGGGCACGTGGACGGCATATGTGGGAGCAGAGCCACCTACAGTGGCGACCGCTCATTTTTTGATATAAAAATGCCCCTGGTTATTGCCAAAGTGCCACCATCTCTGCCATTTCACACCTCTTGTCCTCGGCTCCTCACCTTACCTGATGACGTGACACGTTCACAGACAGAATGTTTGGGGGGATGACAGAGACTGAAGAGATCTCGGATAGAGCCCCCGGCCGGCAGCTCAGGGCTGCTTCAGAGAAGATGGAGCAGAAAGGATGGCGGCCAGCATTTAGCTCTGCACTTAGCTGCTTCTCATTAACGAGCTCTCTAGTGGAAGTCTTCACAGCAACCCTCTGACTCCCAGTCTTTGTCACCCCACCCACAGCAACCTCTTGTTAGTCAATAATAACAGCTTATTTAAAAATAGCAGCATCAACTTGTTTGCACTGTTACCATCGGTGTCTCGCTTCTATTCCCGGAAGACTCGGGAAAGGTGTGCGACCTACTTCCTCCGGATCTTCCCTTCGCTGAACCTGCTTCCAGATCTGGGGAAAAGACAGGCACGTCTTTAGCAAAAACACTCACAGTGTAATTGCCAGGCAGTTATGGTCGACCACAGTAAAATACAGCAGTTGGCGGCACGGGGGGTTCATTAGTCAATAAAGCATTGCCACGCGTTTTATTGAATTGTAACCCTATTTTGCCCTGATGTGGACCTTGTAGATCTCCCACCTCCATATAAATCTGAGTGATTCATTTAGCATTCAAAGTCGGGTAAAAGGAGGATTTGGTCCAATTCCAATGCAACCCTGCTCCATTAGCTCTCTCTATTATTATCTGCCTTTGCCCCCCTCTTGTCAGTGGGGACATTTTGATAAAAGCTCACATTGGAAATAAATCAGGGAGTGAATGGCAGGATGTGCGCGAACCAGCTTTCCTATTGGCCACCCACTTACGTATAAGCTGATTCTGCTCCCCAGATGCCCCCGGAGTGTCACCTAGCCTGGTGAAGAAGCCGGGTGGGCAATCTCCCAACTGCCCTGTGTCCAACTGGCACATTTATAGAAGCGACTCATTTTTCTAATATCTGATTCGAAATAAATTTGCCACGACCTAATGCGTGTTAGAACACTGTGAAAAGCATTTCATTGTTGAGGCTGTTTATTTAGGGACTGAAAATTAGCCCTATCACTAACATTTCCACCCCAAAAGTCAGCTGGATGCTAAAAGTAAAAATAACAATAGGCTGTAAGTCAATTTTATTCATTCCATATCTGTTTAAAATATCACAAATAATTTGCAAAGTTCAAAACTCATATCCTGGTTGTAAGCAACATTCTCATATGGGTTGGGTCTGAGATAATCTAAGCAAGAAGGTGGATTTAAAAGTTGTAAGGAACAATAAATAGAAAAATACTGATCAAATATTATGAAAATATGGATACTGATGAAAACCATTCCATTTGCTTTTAGGAAATGTTATTTTTAAGGTGTAGGAAATATGAAACTGAGATCTGGGGTCCATAATCTACTAATTATTTTAAAAAACTGTTAGAAAATAGAAAGAAAATACTAAAAATTAAGGCACACCCAAAGAAGAGTATGACAGAAAGATTGAGGAATTTCAAAAAACCAGCATCAAGTGTATGCTTTGACCTGCCTGGGCAAGTAGGATGACACTGAGCCTTTCTTTTGACCCATTCCTGGTCAGAGAGCCCCAGAGGGTCTGGTTATTTCCAAGACTTTGACACAGAGCCCCACAGCTGCATTTTGGGGTGCCATTTGGCTTTTCGACCCCATTAATCACGTGTTTGCTTCCTCAGAGTGGCCTTTCAGGCCGGTGCTCCCGTTCAGAAGCAGCCACAGCAGCATTCCTGGGAAAGCATCCACTAAGGACACCACAGATGCACTGTTTGTTTCAGACGGTTCTCCTATTCTCCAGGCAGCTGACAGTTCGACAGACTGAATAAGGAACACGCATGGGCAAAGAACAGAAGAGATTCTTTTCTAGCCAGTGAGTGCCATAAGAAAGTCTGTTCCGGTAGCAGCAGACCTGCGTCCTCACCTCCCAGAGCAGGTCCTCAAGGAGAAGCCTGCCAGGCAGGGCGAGACTGTGGGTTTTAGCGGTCCAAACAAAGCTGGCATGGCCGTGCAGACCAGAGGCACCCGGATACAAGGAAGTGCTAACTTTACTGCAGTTTGGGGTGTCAATTTCCAGAAGGTGGTGTCTGTTGCCCTGCCAGCCAGACCACAAGAAGCAAAGCCCTGTGTGCAGGCAGCCGGGCAAGAGCAGTTGTCTTCCTCTGCCTCTTTATTCCCGCTTCTGCCACACGCAGCCCTGATGCCTATAACTAAAAAACACAAGTTCATAATTTAATTTGAGGGGATCAGTTGGCAAATGCTCATTAAACAATTGGGTCTTTGCAAACGCTATCTTTAGATTTTTTTTTAATTGACCTATTATTTTGCTTGCTCTGGCTGCTAGAACCCCCACTGCACACAAGGAGATGCTCGCTACCTGGACTTTCTTTGATGAATAGTTTTAATTAAAAAATTCTGTACCATAAGTATGTTAATGTTACAAACATACCAAAGGTATGCAGTCATAAATTTAAAAACACATTTAAATTAATCTATAAATATGCGGCAAAATTGACAGGTTATATTTAAGCAGGGGGCTGTGGCATAGATAGCTAATGATGACAATTAAGACTCGTGTAAAATAAATGAAAATCAATACTCAGAACAGTTTGGAGAAAAGGGAAAAAGAGAGGAACTAAAACAACATGTAGTTTGTCTTTTAGAGGAAAAATTAGTAGCTGCTTGGATCCTGAAATGTCTGCTGTAGTGAAGGAAGGGAAGCTGGTAGCATTCTTTTCTCATTGTCATGGATCATAAAAATTCCCGGGGCCCTGCTGGGGTGACAAAAGGGACCTGCTTGGATCCGTTGGTCTGGGAGGAGGACGGCTCTGTTTTAATTCCCTAAACAAAACCTGCACTTTGCCAGTTATACATCTGAAAGGAAACCATCAAAGGTTCCTAGGTGCTGACATGTGGACATCCTTTTTGCACTTCTAATGATTTGTTTTCTGCATTTTAAGCTCCATGACAAGTCATGGGGGTGCTCATATACTAGGAGGCAGGAGGCTTCTGGGGTCAAGACGACCAGCTAGCTGCCTGCGCTGTGGGCACTTCATACCCGCCACTCAATGGGGGGAAACCCGCCCGGGGCCTCTGTGAGCATCCCCGTACAAAGCGCCATCTGCAAAGGGATGTGTGTGCCGCTCCCATAATTCACAGAGTGCTCTGCTCAGCCAAACCAGGAGCTATGCGCTAACCTTCATTACTACATTCATATTAAAAGACAACTCCACGTCTTTCAATCATGTATTTCCCTCTAATTAAGGCATATTCACTTTTTCCCCCTAATTAGGTATTCTTTGTTGCATAATGTTTGCTCTAATCTTTTGGAATCTTTCTCAGTATCCAGTCATTACAGGCTCCCCTCGAATTCAACCAAAGCATGTTATTTTTTCTGCTAATTATATCCTCATTTACAGATTGGCGCCTCTTCTGATTGGCTCTGTGCACCAGTTGCTATGACTTCATTAGTTGCGTCTCCTGACCCTGTTATTTCTTGTGACAGGACTTGCTCCTTGTGTCCTGTGGCTCCAGATCCCAGGGTCACTTCTCGCCAGGGTTGAAATAGTGTCAAACACACGGGGGTTTGGGGGGTGGGCATTACTGCTGCAGTCGCTAATTATTACACATAGCCACTGTGTACATACTACACATCACCACTGCTGCTGGGCCTTCCTTTCTTCCTCTTTTTTTTTTTTTTAATGAATGTTTTAAAGGTGTCATTAACAGGTTAGTTTCATTTAAAAAAAAAATGTGCCTGATTAAAAAAAAAAAAAAAAAAAAAAAAAGCTAAGTATGTCTCCCTGCTAGGGCTCCCAAAGAAACCATACTTCAAGTACCAAACCTCACAGCGTTTAGTTTTGTATGGGGCTGCCACTGTGTGAGCAGGGGACTCAGGCTTCAACTGAATTATTGCCAATCACAAAAAAAGTTGAATTTTAAAATCTTGAAAGTGATGCTAGTAGAATTTTCTCATTCCAGGGAGACACAAATAAAATAAATAAAAATCAAGCAAATTAAAAAATAATAATAATTATATAAAGCTACAACAAACTAACACAAATTGTCTGTCGTTGTCAAAAAATAGCAAGATGAAGCTCTCTGGGCAACCAAATTAAAAAAAAAAGAGTTTACCTGATTAGACAAGATATGTATATTAAGAGATCATTAAAATGAATGAATTACATTTGCGTACAAATGCTATCTTTTTAATAAGCAGAGTAGAGTAATGGGACGTGAAAACTGGGGGGTTCCCATAGCAGACAGTGTGTTGTGATCCCCACTTTTAAATTCTAGGCCATCGGAATAACCTAGTTTCCTGGAATCAGAGACCAAGGAAGAATCAAGCCTGCAGAGTTTAAATGCAAGTTAGTTAATATGAAAAATGCTGTATCTAGTTGTTTGCAAAATTACTTTTGTTGATTAAAAGGCTCTTCAGAACTTCCGGCTGGTGAAAGGGTTTTAAATTGTCTAATGCTGATTGTGATTGCTATGCAGAAAAAAGGCAGTGCAAAGCAAACCATTATATCACTGAATCTTTGTTAAGCAGGCCTTGAAAGTGTCTGACAGCATAATTAATCTTGTGATATGAACAAAGAAACCAACTCAATAGTATTGAAGATGCTTATTAAAAATACTAAATACCTTTTTCCACTTAAAAACCTTTTGAAACAGTGTGGGAAGTGGCATTACCTTTTTGTTTTTGCAGCATTTTCAAGTAAAATTGATACTAGGGTCTACAGTGCAGCAGCAAAATTGTGAAATGGACAACAATAAGAATTCGTTAAAAAAAAAAAACAAAACATGATCCCCCACCAAGGGTGCTGGCTGGGCTCACCAACCTGGCAGCTGCAGGTTCTGACAACACCCCCTGGCAACAATGCCACCTGCCAAAGTTGAAGGAGAATAAATGGTTGACAAATCCTACTTTGATACCAAAAACGTACACAATCTGGGACCTTCCCCAAAACTGCTCTTTTTGTTCTTGGGGATCTCAAGTGAGGGCTGTTCATACAACCATTTATGATTCCAAAGAGTTTTGGAGGCACAGGACATATTTGGATTATTTGGGGTTCCTTTTTATTACGGCAGAGTTTGGGGTCCAGTTATCAGGGTTTCCTGGGTCCCCTGAGGAACTCAGCCATGCCTACATCCTGGGGAAATGACCCAAGGAGGCCCCAAGGAGCCACCAGCAATATTTCTAACCTGTGTGTGTGAGACAATGGTGCATTCACTGCATGCAGGCAGCATAACTGTGGGGGCGGGGCAGGGGCTTTAGTGAGCAGGGGTTTGGGCTTCTTCTTATTGGCTGGAAGTTTTACCTGGGAAGGTGACTAAAGAGAGCACTGATATGTGACACTTTGCAGTAGGCAACTGCAGTGTAACTAAAAACCACATAATTTCAGTGCATGTAGCAATAAGCCTTTATTGAGCTCACACATCTGTGGGGTTGACTGATCTTGACTGGTCAGCTCCACTGACCTTGGCTGAACTGGCTCCACTCCTACATCTACAAGTCAGCTGGACTCAACTGACCTGAGCTGGACCTAACTGGGGCAACTCGGCTCCACGAGTCTCTCATCCTCACTGGTCCAGGTGTGTTCTTCTTATGGTGATGGCAGAAATGCATGAGAGCAATGGAAGCATGGGAGGGCTCCTAAGCCCTAGACTTATAACTGGGAGCTAATGCCATGGAGTGCCCGGAAATAGTCACTGGAACAGAAAGCTTTGCAAAGGGGGTCAGGGAAAGGACTGAAAGAGACACCTCAATGCATCCTGCACTTTTTGGTTAAAGAAAGTATTAACATCTAGTTATAGCTCAAACTCTTTTGCAAACTAAGAATGAAAGGCAATTTCTTTTTCCTTAGTATTGAGGAAAATAAATTGGAATAAGCTATTAGTTTTCCATGATGCTGATAATCGGAAGAGAGATCAGTGAGAAGACTATAGATTGGAAGGGGATGGTTTAAACCATCATCATTTGCAGTTGATATGCTCATCTACCAAACAAACACATAAAAAAAAAAATCCATAATCAACAGAATTAATAGGAAAGTTCAGCGAGATAGCTGGATAGACCACCAAACTACAAAAATCAATAGTATTTCATTTTATCAACTATAACCAACCAGGAAATACAATTAAAGAAATAAAATATCACTCACAGTGGCCACAACACATAAAGTTTACAGAAATAATACTTCAAAAACTCTGATGATAATGTTATAATATGATAAACATGGTCACATTCAAGCATGCCAATTCTCCTGTACCTAAATTTCATTCAATTTAAACATAAATTGCAGTTGGATTTTTGAGAAAATTGACAAATTTGCTCTAAAATTTAAATTTACTTTAAAATTACTCTAAAATTCAGTGAAATAAAGATATGAAATAGCTAATTCAGTAACAAAAAGGAGATTAAAGACTTAAGAATTGTTGTACCAAATGTAAAGTCATATTGCAAAGTCATAGCAGTATAAACAGTGCGGTATTGGCAAAGAGTAAATAGACCAGTGGACAGGTAGTATCACAGATCTAAAGAGAGAGGCTACATTTATTAGTAGGTGTTTTTGAGAAAACTAGATCACTCCACAGAGAAATGTAAAAGAAGATATCTACTTAATATCACACTTAAATGAACTCCACATGGGTTGAAATGTGAAAAGGTGAGGTGTGAATACGAATGGTAAAAATAAATAATTATTAGAAGAAAATATAATATTGCTGTGACATAGGGAGAGAGTATTTTCTAAACAAAATTTGAAAAACTCAAAAGGTAGGCAACAATATCTGACAGATTTGCTTACTTCAAAATTGAAGGCCTCTGGGGGACTTCCCTGGTGGCACAGTCGGTAAGACTCCATGCTCCCAATGCAGGGGGACCGGGTTCAATCCCTGGTCAGGGAACTAGATCCCACATGCATGCTGCAACTAAGAGTTCGCATGCCACAACTAAGGAGCCTGCAAGCCGCAACTAAGGAGCCCACCTGCCGCAACTAAGGAGCCCACCTGCCGCAACTAAGACCAGGTGCAACCAAATAAATACATAAATATTAAAAAAAAAATTTTTTTTAATTGAAGGTTTTTGGTTCACTGGAGGACACCTCAGATAAGTTAATAAACCAAGGACAGAATGGGAGAAAATTTTGTAATATTTTAAACTGAGAAGGGTTGAATACCTAGACAGTAACCCCAAGAGAAAATGGTCAAATTCTATGTTCAGGCAATTTACAGAAGAGGAATCTCCAAAAGCTGAAAAGTATAAAAGGAGAGGCTGAAAATCTTTAGTTATCAGAGATATGCAAATTCAAACAAAGAAGATACCTTCTTATACCTAATGCATTGACAAAAATTGGACTGCTAGAAAATCCCCAGTGTTTGCAGGGATGAGGGAATACAAGACACTTATGCTGTGCTGGTGCGTCCATGACTACTTAGTCCTATTAAACGTACATACTGCCCACAACTCAGTTCACTTCCCTGGCAAATAGATGCTGAGAGTGCGCAGTGCATGCTGGGAGTTTCCTGAAGCGCATGCTCAGAATCAATGTCCCGGGGAGTGAAATTGATAAGAGAGGTTGAACTGGAATGCAGCCACCACAAAGACCTCACCTGTCACATTATTCTACAGGGAGCTCCAGAGCGGGGATGGCCCTGGACCTTGAGTGAGGCAGCTCTCTTAGTCCCCTGGGGAGGGACTCAGTGGAGAGGGCAGCCAACCCCTCCTAGCAGCTGGGACTCCGTTGGTCCTGAATAGGCTATCTGGGCTGCCTACTCTAGCAACCACTGTACCCTACAATCCAGGAATCCTAGCAATGGACCCACCTTCCAAAGGACACATGGGTATTGGTCACAGCATTAGTTGTGGGGGCAGGAGTTGGGAGCCTGTATGTCTAGTCCTGGGAAGATGGGTAAAATATAGAGACGTGAAGTAATTCAAAGCAATGGATTATAGGTACACATAGCAATATGGATCTTAACATTTATATAAATTAAAATACACTGATAACAGTATGCACTTGTCTAGAACGGAGACTAAAGAACAGATAGCATTAAACACACTGCAGTGGTTGTCTATGGGGTAAGGGAATGGGGTTAAAGAGAATAAATAAATAGACAAATCAAAAGGTAGGTTTTGCATAGATGAATGGTAAAAACATGCTGTAAATTGAGGATTGCAATGATCTCAACCCTCTGCTCTGGGGTCCCGGAAGATAAAAAGAAGGCAGTGTAGGGTCAGAAGTTTCTAATCATTATTTAGATCAACCTCCAGATCATTCCACATGCCATTTTTTTTTTTTTCACATCTAATCCACATAAGTCTCTCATGGAGTTGTGGTCCAGCTGGTATATCTATTTTCCAGGGAAGCAGGACTAGGGATTATTTTCCAGATGTTTTGGATTTAGGTTTTCATACTTGAATCTAATTGAGGGTTTGTGAAGAGCATGAAGAAAGAAGTTTAAAAGTTCTTCACACTTTTGGAGTTCATTTGAAGAGGATAAATTCAAGCATGGGCTCAGAAAAGATGCTGCCAATGGAAAGTAGGCATGGAGAAAATCAGGAGTTCGGAGAGGCGGCGGCTGCAGCAGGGAGGGAAGGCATTCCTGGAGCGAACACAAGTGAAAAGTACAGTCTTACAATGATGTGGAGAAACAACGTTCAAGAGATGCTCAAGTATTTTTAAATTGTGAAACTGCCAAAGAGAATTTGAGGCAGAATGTATACAGTCCACATGGAGAAAGGTTTTTTTATAGAAAAATCCAGTTTCTAGGATATTCTTATCACCGTGTTGGGAAGCAGGAAATAAATTCAGAACAATGGCTTTGTGCAACTCTTAATGCCAAGAGTCCAGCCTCCAGTCTCAAAGTCTGGGCTCTTGAAAGTGAGAAAGTATATACAAGAAGATGTGTGAGTAGGCAGTCTGGGTTCTAGTACTGATGGCCACAGCCATGTTCTGTTATCTCAGATGAGTCCTGTCCCTCTTTGGATGTCAGCTTGCTCATCTGTAAAAGAAAAAGGTCAACTTTTTTTTTTCCCCCTGAGTCTGATGTGAGAGTGAAGTAAGAAAGTGTTGATAAAATCTCTGCTCCTGCTGTCAGGGAGATGCAGCAAGACATCCAAGCCCCATCATACAAGCAACTGATGGGATTCTTTGCTGAAGAGAAGGAGGAGGAGGAGGAGGAGGAAAGGAATAGGACTGGGAGGTGGCTGGTGCAGGAGGATAAAAAGAAGGAAAAAGAAAAATAATAATTTAAATAGAGTGTCTGGGAGCGTTTGCCATCCCTTCAATTTGTTGTAGTGTGAGCATTCACTACTGTAGTATATGTCCAGGGTTTTAAAATAAATAAATATATCTTTAAAAACTTATATGACCTCAATGCAATCCAGTTATGTCATCTGCTGCTTAACTAACATAGCAACAATTTATTCCAACACTGGTGAAAAAAAATGGCCCTCTTGGACTTACTGAAAACTGGCATATTTGTACATGGACGTACAACTGAATGATTTAAGGGACTTTTAAAGGAAATTTGAATTAGATGTTTTTCGTTTTGCTTATATGCCTTATTGAGCACGTGGTGTTACAATTGCCTCAGCATCTGATGTCCCTTTCTACATTTGAGCTCTTCCTCACGTTTATGAGACAGAGCCTGCCTGCCTCCATAGAGATTGAAATGACAAGCTATTTTCCTAACTTCTTTTGCAAATAGGGCACAGGGACATGAGTCTGTGGATTAAACTTTAATGAAACCATGAAGTAGGGACTGTGTGTAATCATTCTAGATTGGTTGATTGGTGGTAGCAACAAGTGTCCACACCTTATTTCCTGAAGCACCAGTAGTGTAGTGACACCATGAGGGATGGATGTGTACGGTCTGTGGTGTTGGTGGTATTAGTCATAAGGTCTGGGCTCAGCAGTTGTGACCACAGTGCGTCTGTGGAGTGATACCGGCTCTACAGTCCTGCTGGATATAAAGGTTTCTCAAAATCCTTTTAGTAATTTTTTTTATCTTTGGTTTTGTATTATTCTGATTCTACTTCTAACTCTTGAAGATAAGAATCCTAATGGGGGATATTAGAACTTAACTCCCATGTAAGATATGATGCTATATCTTTAAATGCCTGATTTAATTTACCAGTGAGGCCATCTGGACTTGTTTTCATTGTGAGAAGTTGTTTAATTCCATTTTTTGTTGTTGTTGTTGTGGTTCATATATAGAGAGTTTTTAAAATCCTCTATTTCTTCTTTTTATTAAATTAATTTTTATTGGAGCATAATTGCTTTACAATGTTGTGTTAGTTTCTACTGTACAACAAGATGAATCCGCTATACATATACATATATCCCCTCTTTTTTTGGATTTCCTTCCCTATTTGGTCATTAAGTAGAGTTCCCTGTGCTATACAGTATACTCTCATTAATTACGTATTTTATACATAGTATCAGTAATGTATATATGTCAATCCCAGTCTCCCAATTCCTCCCACCCTCTATTTCTTCTAGTGTCTATTTTGGCAATTTATATCTTTTAGTGTCTTTCATTTCTTCTAAATTGCTGAAATTATTTACATTAAATTGGTATAATATTTCCTCTATTATTTTTTAAATGTCTATGGGATCTCTGTGCTGCCCCTGCTTTCATTCCTATTATTTCATTCTTATTATTGTCCATCTGTGTCTTCTTTTTTAGCTTTATTGTTCTATCTAGAAGATTGATGATTTTATTCATCTAGTCAAAGAACAACTTATGGTTTTATTGATTTTTTTCTAAAGTTTGTAAATTTCTTTTTTTATTGATTTCTGTTCTTTATTATTTCATGTTTACTACCTATTTGGGTTTAATATGCTTTTTTTCTAGCTCCTTCTCTTATTTTAGATCCTTTTTCTCCATAAAATAAGAATTAATGGCTATACATTTTCCTGTAAATAATTGCTTTAGCTACATCTGATAAATGCAGTATGTTGTGTTTTCATATCCATTCAGTTCTAACTGTTTTTGATTTTTCTCTTTTGATTTCTTTTTTGATCCACAAGTTTCTCAGAGACATTTTTTCCAAATGTTTGGAAATTTTTCAGATATCTTATTATTGATTCCTATTATATTAAAAATATATCCTGTATGATTCCAGTCCTTTCAAATGTATTCACATTTTAAAAATCACTCAGCATGTTATCTATCTTGGTGAATGTTCTATGTGCAATTGAAAAAAACTTGTATTTTGCTATTATTGGGTGAAGTATTCAATAAATATGGATTAACTCCTATTGATTGACAGAGTTAGTAAAGATTTCTGTATCCTTATAGATTTTAAACTTGTTCTGTCAGTTACTGAGAGAGGAGTGTTAAAATCTTCAACTATATTTTGTATTTATCTTTTTTCCTTTTAATTCAACAATTATTTGCTTTATGTACTCTGAAGATATATTTTTAGGTACATGCATGTTTGTTGTGTTTTTTGAAGATTTGAGCATTGTATCCTTAAAAAATGTCTCTATCTCTGGTAATATTCTTGCACAGAAGTCTGCTTTGTCTTTTAATTTAGTCCTATGTCAGTCTCCTTATAATTAGTTTCTGCAAAATATACGTTTTTCTATCTCTTTCTTTTAAGCTATTTGTGTCTTTATTTTTAAAGTAGGTTTCTTATAGGTAGATATTAATCTGTGATATTCAGGAACAAAAAATTGAATTCCAAGGAATTCTTGGATATTTCTTAAATCAGCTATCCAATGTTTTCCATTACACTGTTTTTTTGTTTGTTTGTTTGTTTTTTTGGTGAAGTACACATTTATATATATATTTTTCAATAACATGTAGAAATAATCTCCATTTGAAAAGGGAACATTAACACAAAATAAATGTCATATAAAATTCATAAATTTGAAAAAGAAAACAAAATAATATCATAAAATTTAAAAGTTATCATTCTTTAAAAATTGTCATTCAAATATATTTAAAGAATTAATAGAATACTATATAAGTTTATACTTAACCAATTGATGTACATGGGGAAAATGTTAAAAGATTCATAAATCCAGTTCTTACTGTTGTAACTATTGAAATATCATTATTTAATGTCATTTTTCAATGCCTTCCTTTGCATTTCTGCTTCCATCAAAAAGATATGATTAAACCAGTAATAAAGTTAATAGCTGTGTTCAATAAAAAAAGTATCATTCTTTAAAAAAATGGTAAGAACACAAAGCTCCTGTGCACTAGTATTTACCTTTTTTTCATGACAAATATTACAAATGTAGAAAATTTTCTTTCATTTTTTTCATTGATGTTGGTTGAATTGTTAAAAGTGCATCTAAAAGCATCTGCAAAGTGGGCTTTAGGGGACATATTCCTTCATACAAAATTATTTCCTTTTTAACAATAAAAATATTTTGTCAGCTTGCCTTGATTTTGGTTTTGCCATTGAAATTGGTAACATTCAGATTTTATATCAGTTTCTAATTTTATTTTAGAGTATTATACAATATTCACATATTCTGCTATTTGTATTTATCCTATTAAAAGTACTTACAAAGAACTATAGCCTATAGTGATTATTAAGCCATTGGAATATGCTAGTGAACATTATGGGATAGTATTCATATAATGTTAATTTGAATCACCTATCAAGCAATGTATATAGAACTGCACAGGCTCATGTGCTAAAAATACCAATTTAAGGACTTATTTTGAATTCAAAACTTGTATTTCTTGAAATACCACTCATAGGATTTACATAAAGTATGCTTTATAAACTTATTAATAGTTATTATATTTGCAAGAATGATTCACTATTAGTAGAAGACAGGGCCATAATCACAAATTTACAACATGACAACAGCCTGCTTCTCTCTTACCTGCTCCTTCCCTGGTTCTCGTAAATGTTCATCTTAGCTTTAGACTCTACACGTCAGTGTTTCCCACTCTTGGCTTTTGGGTTGACATCAGTAGATTCCTTAGAATCAGTAACGTCTCTATATTTATTGTGAAGCTTTAATTTGCACTCAAGATTTATAATTTTCCTGTTTTCCAAATTTCTTGACTGATATTTATCAGACTCATAATTTGGAGAAATATATAAATTTCCCTAAAATGCAAAGAAGCAATTCCATATGGAAATATTTATCATATATTTGAGTCTTGCTTTTTCATCATCTAATAATCTCTGGCTTTTAATTGGTATGTTAGGCCATTTACATTTAATGTAATTATTAATATGGTAGAATTCATGTCTACCATTTTACTATTTGTTTTATACTTTCTACCATCTTTGCTTTTTTTTTTCTCTTTTCCTATCTTCTTTTCAATCTATTAATCATTTTTTAATATTCCATTTTATTTCTACCTTGGGCATATTAGGTATACCTTTTTGTTCCATTTGTTTTAATTACTCATGGTTTTGCAAGTGTATTTTTACCTTTTTATAGGCTACTTTCAAATTATATTATGCCATTTATGTATAATTTAAGAACTTAGAATACTATATGTCCACTTTTCCCTTCCCATCTTCCCGTCCTTTGTGCTACTGTGACCTTGAATTTTAATTCTGCAGCTATTATTAACTACACTGTTATCTATATCTGTATTTATGTTTGTGTCTGTCTGTATCTATATCTGTATATTTATCTCCATCCTTAAAATGTTATCTTTTTAAAAAAGCTATTGTATAATTACTCATCTATTTACCATTTCTTGTGCTTCCTCATCACTTTTTATAAATCGGAGTTTCTGTTTGGTGTTATTTTCTTTCTACCCAAAAAAGCTTTCTTTAATATTTCTTGTAGCATTTCCATATGATTTGCTCGCACTTGAAATGTTCTTCCCCCAATTACCTATGTGGCCAGTTCCTTCACTCCTTTGTCTTTTGCTCAAAGGCCACAGTCTATGTGAAGTCCCTTTAACCATCTATTTAATATAGTATCCTGCCCCCACCTCCCGGCACTCTCTATAATCCCTCCTTGCTTTATTTTTCTTATAACCCTTAACATCAGATGACCTGCCTGATAATTTCTTTTTTGCCTACCTCCCTGCAGTTAGAATATGAGCTTCATGAGAACAGGGAATTTTATCTATTTTGTTCACTGATGCACTTATATACTAGTGCCTAGTGACACTAGTATTAGTGATAAACCTATCACCAGTGCCTATAACAGGGTCTAGCCCATATAGATTATCAATAATTGTTTCTTGAATGCATACATGAGGCTCCTCTCATGCCCTTAGATGGAGCAGAGTTGCCTTCTCAACTCTTAGTCTGAATCTGCTCTCACTGTATATAAGACTCTAGGACTAGTCAACTTGTTCTAACCAGGCAGTTAACTTATTTAGTGGTTGATCCAATCCAATGATTGACCCAATGACACAATGACCTGTAATGAATGGGTTATTTCAGCTCATTCTCACATTTTCTGAAAACCATCTCAGAGCCAGTGCCTGTACCAGATGGTGAGAATACAGAAGGAGGCTGATGCTGTCTCATGATGCTCAAAGGCCTCTAGTCGAGAGTATGATGAATTCACCCAGAATCACAAGGATGAGTGATGCCACAGAGGCATGAACAAGGGATGGAACTGGTGCTCATGTGGAGGAGACCAGTAGGATTATTGGGGGTTACTTTCCAGATGAGGTGACAAGTAAACTGGGTTTTGACAAAAATAAAATGGGAATTTGTGTGTAAGTACATATCTAAAGTGGAATAGTTTGACAGTTTGAAAACAAAAAAAACTGTGGTCCCAGGTTCATGTTCACTGGCCAGAAGACTGGTTCAGGCCTTCCATGACTGTGAAGTTCTCTCACCACACAAGACACCATCTCATGCTCTGCTTAAACACAGGTGCTTGAACCAGAGGAGTTTCTGCAGCTTCAGGACCTGTCCTCTCTCTACAGGCGGCACAAAAAAACCCTGAGAGGAAAACTCTTCCCCGCTGGTGGAAGGAGCTTCCCTGGCTCCTGCAGAGGGTGAGCAGTTCAGAGCCAGCATAACAAACTCTCTTAGACAACATCTGATTTCCAACAGCTGGGCAACTCCTGAGGTTCTGTGCTCTCAGCACAGCCACAGCCAACATGACACACTCAGGGTTTTCGTGTTGGGTACCAGAGATCCTCCTGCCAGAAGCTCTTGATGTAATCAAGACAATGCTTCCAAGGACTTGCACGACTCTAGGATATGAGAAAAGAAACCTTACCCAGCTCCACTTGGGGGCTGTCCCTCTCTCAGTGAAGTAGTCTTCCATTTGACTTTGAAGCCAGATTCTTGGGTCAGCTCCCATCTTTGCGTGTCCCAAACAACTCCTCCAAACTTTTCTCTCCTCAACCATTTCTACAGACATGTACTCTAATGCCTTAACCTGTCCCTAATCCAGTAAACAAAGCCTCAGTAACATATAAACATGATTTAAGTAAACAAATCTTCCCCCAAATCTGTCACATAGCTGTAAGCAAAACTGAAAGGCCATGATTAACAGGACTGACATCTGTAAAAAGGGAGGATGCAGCTTGGTTCTCTGCCAGAAGAGAAGGCACACTAGATTGATAATGAAAATAATAGCCAATCTGTACTGAGTGCTTCCCGTGTGCCATGCACTGTGCTAAGTGCTTCCCATGGACTAGATCTCACTGATGTTCACAACCATCCAAAAGGAATGGGGTCTCTTTTCATCTGCATGTTGCAGATGAGGTTTAAAAAGTAGCTTACAGGAGGTCACAGAGCTAGTGCATGGAAGAGCTAGGACAAGGTGAGCAGTAGTAGAGAGAAAAACATCTACCAGCAGAGCTGTGTAGTCAAGCCTATTCTAGATCAGCCAGACCCCAGCTAACCCACATACATGGTTGGTAATAATAATTGTTATTTAAGTCCCTGAATTTTGGAGTTCTCTGTTACACAGCAATAGCTAACTGATATGCTTACCTTCTCAGTCCGTTCTCAATTCCTACAGCCTGGCAAAGCCCCCAGAATGGTGTAAACGCTCAATAACTGCTTGTTGTTTGAATTAATTTTTTTTTAAAGTCACCTTTTTAAAAAACCAGTTCATCGTAATGTCTCACTAATAACTGTCATACATACACTGTGATATTCTTCCATGTGGTTTTGGAGGAATGAAAACAAACAAGTGAAGACAATGCTCTCTCTTGATATGGGTCACTAAGGATCCGAGATCCTAGGAGTCGGGGCCTGGAACCACACAGTTACCTTTGGCATCGCCTGGAGGCAGCTGATACATCCCACACCAGCTCTGATAAAGCCAGCCTCCTTTCTCTCCCACTGGACTCCAGTGGTGTGAAATGAACCAACATGGCAAGGCATTTATTGGCATTCCATGCTGATTCTGAAGGCACGGCCACCTCTACCCCAGGGCACGTGAGTCTAGCCAGAGGCTGCCAGTGTGAAGTGAGATCCACTTTTTCTCTGATTTTTTCAAAGGCGATTTTCCAACACATCTGAGGGGATGCATCCTTCTCAGGCTGGCTTAATGCTGTTTCCCAGGAGCAGTGTTCTGGAAGGTGGACTATCAGGTAGAAGAAGTATTCTTCAGAGAGATGCATTCCCATGGGAATGGTGACAGCTTGAGCCTGCCGGGGAGTCGTGTTGCATTCCGAGGTGTGAAGGGAAGGCATGAACTGTGCATATGCTGTACCATACAGTTTTGCCTACTGCTTCTGGTAGCTTCATTGTAGCTGTGAATACTCTGCTCCTCTCCTCTTCACCCTTGAAGATTCGCGAACATGCAGGATTGGGCTGCTTGAGGCAGAGCCTTCCCCGAATGGTAGGCAGTAGGGGATGTGGTTCTGATCGTTCTACCCACTGGGGCTGATGGCATGTGTTAGGGAACCTTAAAGCTTGTGGCTAAACAGCCTGCCCTTCCTCAGGCAGCCTTCCCACCACTGCAGGGTTGAGAATTTTGGTTTCATTGAAGGTTTTTCTTGATACAGATTTAAAAAGCAAAATTCCTTCTAAAAGAAACAGAGAGGAAGGATATCTAATCAGAGACTGCACGAATGGAGAGACCATCTATTGCACTAAAGGAAACACAGATTGGTGGCCCATCGTACATCCGACGTGGTTTTGAGGCTGCCCCTAGGTAGGCTTAAAGTCTACAGTCTAAAAACCATGAATGTGCTTCTATCTTTGCCAGATGGAACAAGGGAGCCTTAGAGACTCTCTTCTGACTGTGAGAGAAGGAGAGAAAAACAGGAGGAGGGAGAGGGGAGGAGAAGAGAAGAAAAGAAGGAAGGGAGAGGGAAGAGAAGGAGAAGTTCCTGTCAAAATCTTTTTAGCGCACAAAACTAATTCTGTTCAACTTGGATTTGGTGAGCTGGATAATATTCTGTGCACGGCTCCTAAATGAATTATTAAATGTCAACTCAAGATGGCTTAACTACAATATCCAATTTAATAACCAAAAGTATCTAAGGTAACAATAACAATTTTACAGGTGAATGTAGAGTTGTCAAGTCAAACCGTTATAGACAAGCTTTGGGGGTTTTCACATAATCTTCCTCCACATCTCATCTTCTGTCACTAAATACCCACTCTGGAGAGGGTGCTCCATTTCAATAAAGATCATCCCTCCGGAGCAGGCTTTGCTATTCAGATCGAGCCAGCAAACCTTTTTTTTCCTTTCTAAAATATAAAGCTAAACAAGATCTCAGTCACAACCACCAAATCTTTATTAATGCATTCCTTGTGCTACTTCTGAATATTAATAAAAATTAATAATTAATTTTGCCTTTGGCATTGCAAGATATACTAGTTTTAATTAGTGTACTGTACTCCTATACAATTAAAAAATAATTGATGTCCACGCTTATTGGCGGTGTCTGTGATCTTCTTTTCTGTTGTTGTCAACAAATGCCTTAAAAAACAAGTTCAAGAATGTTGTGCTGTCCGCTTGATTTACACAACCAAAGTAACAGGCAAATCTTTTATGATGAAACAGAACAGTTTTCTGTTTAAATTATACACAAGTATATTAACTAGAAAGAGAAAATTAAAAGCTGATGGCTACAAGGAATAATGGAAAGTCTATAAAAATGTTTTATCTATCAACAAATTTGCCTGGAAAATATCAATGGCTGGCACATCTCTCAACTGAAACATGGAGAGGCCATCTTGGGTTTGTTATGTCAATTCCATCAAGCATTTAAGTCTGATGTCCTCCTTAATCAGCTTTAGTTATTTAAATTCAGCATATCATGTTACTGTTCTACTACATCATTTTAATTGTGCCATGAACTACTTTATTATGGAATGCTAAAGTATTTCCTTGTGTCTCTGTCTTCCTCTTTCTTTCTTAACAATGCAGACTGTAGAACTCAAGACAGAACTCCTGTGGATAAAGAGAAAACAGCTTCCTTTGAAAACACTTGTATCGGGAATCTTGAACAGAGAGAGTGGTTGCTGTTCTAGAAGGATGTAATTCAAATTCCACTGAATGTGTGTCTCTTGGCTTTATTTCTAAGAATCAGGAGTCTTTTTTTTAGGAACTCTCTACTGAACAACTACAAATATGCCTGGGATACCAAGAAGTGATACACTAAAAGGAAACAGACTTAGTAAAGCAAAGGGCAAAGAAGAAAAGGGCAGCACAAGGTCTGGATTTCACCCTTTACCCCAACTCAGTGAGTGTTTTTTAAAGTAGAAAATCAGAAATTGATGGAAATGTTTCTTTTATCAGGATAATGATCTTAATAGCAATTTTAAGCAAATAATAATAATAATAATAATAATAACTATGCCAAAGTATCTGCCCTAAAAATGTAATCTTTGGTTTATTTTTCATAACAGTATTGCCTTCATAGAACTTATCTTGGTCCTGTATCTAATTACTTGCTCACCGTCTGTGTCTCCACCTAGAATCTCACTGCCATGAGGGCAGGCAATGCTATCATTCTATCCACAGCTGCATTCACCATGCCCAGCACAATGCCTGGCAGAGAGCGGACATTGAGCAAACACCTGTGGTTGAATTCATTAATTCTGACTTAAAATACATTTGTTTCTCCCTTGAATGCTTTGAATTTTCCTTTCCATGCTTATCAAAGGGTGAACAGATAAACAAGCTGCGGTAGAACCATAAAATGGTCTATTACTAAGCAATAAAAAAATAAACTACTAATACTCACAATACCACGAAGGAATCTCAAACAATAGGCTGAGGAATGCATGCCAGTTACAAAAGAATACACACTGCATGATTTAGTGTGTTTGGAGGTCTGGAGCAGGGAAAGCTATGCTGTGGGGAAAGAAATCAAGACAGAACTTTGGTTGCCTCTGGAGGGAAGTCATTGGAAAGGGGCATTAGGGAACATTCTGGGGTCATGGAAACGTATATCTTGATTGGGCTGGTGGTTACACGATTGTGTACATTTGCCCAAACTCATCAAACTGTACGCTTAAGATCTGTGCATTTATGCTATGTAAATTTTGCCCTGAGTTTTTAAAATCTTAGGAATACACATTTTTTTTCCCATTGGTAAATGAAGGAGGCAACTCAGAAAATGTATACAGTTGCGGGGCGGGGGGGGGATTCTGGAATTCCTCTCTCCACATCACCACCTCCCTCCATAGGTCCCTGGACAGGACAACCAGACAGTGGAGGTGACAGACGTTACATCCCCTCCTTCATGCTGGTGCATTTTCGCAGCTGGAGTCCCCCTGACCTGGGCGCTGTGCCCTGATCTCTTACCTGATGCACAGGTAGGAAAGGCAGGGGTTTCTCCATCACAAGCACGCAGTTTTGGATGCAGAGACGTGCCTGGCTCCTCCACCAGAAGCTGTGAATAACACTCTTAACAGCCCATGCAAATGCTGTGGTCTGTGTCTGCGTGCCCAGCTGGTCTGTTGATCAATTTTTACTTCTCAAATTGGGTCAGTGAAAAAGGCTGGAGCTTTCCGTTCCTGTGATCTAAATTCTCCCTGCGATCTAAATTCTATGAACACTGAGAAGCCTGGAAACACCAAGGCAGGCCTTTGGCTTTGCTGGGACCACCTTTGAAAAGTCCCATTGACCTATTTTCATTTTAGACTTTTTTTTCATTAAAAGGACCAAATTTCCTGGGTGTTGATGGAGGGATTAGCTTGAGAATTAAGAGGCCGTGCATCGTGCAGAGAACAAGCAAATGGAAAGGTGAGCCATGCCTCTCTTCTAATTGGTGCTTAACCACATCTAGAGGGTCTTCTTGTCCAAGAAATCACTATGTGACCTCCTCATGTCTGGAAGAAGCACCAAGACAGGTGAGAGGGCTTCCAGATACTGCACCCTGGTGGGGGCATGGGCTGTGGACTTGGGGATGCCCTTTGGGGATACTCTGTTGACTTCTAAGAATTACATCTTTCCCTCTTCTTCTACCTGAGAGGCTCTCACGTTCCCATCCTGAACTCGCTTTCCTATTTTCCTTTAGTCATGGGTGACGAGCATATATTCAGGGCTGGGAGTCAGAGCCCACCTTGTGTCTCCTACTCCACTCTTGTTGGTTGACTTTTTGGGGGTTGCCCAGGGCCCTCTGGGTGTCTGACCTGCACCCAATGGCCTCAGCTCCCTACGGTGAGTTCTGAACCTGACCAGAAACTCTGGCTTGTCCAGAACTGTCTTGTGGATAAGTTTCTGCTTGGTGTCCTTCCTGTTACCAACCTAAGCCTTGTCCAAAGGATGTCAAAGCATAGCAGCACCTCTCAGGTGGCACAGGCACCTGAGAGCAACTTGTATGCATGCGGCGAGTGGGAAGTGTCTGAGGAGGGAACAAGATACTGTGTTGGGCCAGAGCAAGAAGGTGGTCCAGAGAGCTGGGACCATCAGAGAGCATCTTGGAGGAGGGAAACTCAGGCTTCATCTTCAGAGAGGAACAAGTTCAGCTGAAGGGGAATGCTCCAGGCTCAACAAGCAAAGACATGTTGTCTGGGGAGAGAATGAACACTGTTTTTGCCAAAAGCAGCTTTTCTCCCCTTTAATTCATACATTCCCATCCTAGTTTCACAAGCGTTGTCGTATCACATAGAACCTGGCCATATACGGCCACCCAAGATGGACAAAGGGACAAAGCGAGAGCTGTGGGTGGCAATAACTGCCTCACAGATCAGGGAAAGGCATCAGGCAGCTGTGGTTTGAATCCTGGGTCTATCAAAAGCTTCTCCTCTCTGCACCCCACCTGTAAAATGGGATCTGTGGCATCAGAACCGTCAAGAATATTAATAAGGCACTTTGCATGTAGTCCTTCAATACAGGATAGCTATTATTAATGTTCTCCTAGGGTGGGATCAAAAGCATAATTACCCTAAATAAGGGGCCATTAAAAGGTGGTCTTAAAGCATAAAAACAACAAAAAGTCACAGAATAATGCAGTGTGGCCACTCCAGTCCTCACCCACCTACCTCTTCGTGGTCCAGCCCTGGCTCCCAGGTGAGCACTTATCCTGACCCCTGAGCTCCACCTGCCGTTCCTCAGTGTTCAGTGGCATCTTCCGAGCCCATTTTGGCAACATCTACCTTTAAAGAAACGTATGTTTCCAAATGGACACTGAGAACGGAAGCCCCAGCTGCAACAGCACTGAGCTCAGCGCTGCTTCGGGACCCACGAGGCCGAGGAGGATGGAGGGGTGGCATTTTCAGCTTCGTGCCCAGGATTTCTTGGCCGCTCTGAGGTCCTAGCCTTTCTCTGCTCCTCGTGTTCCAGTGTCATCAGGGGCATGGTGGGCTGGCTGGTGTCTGCAGATGCACCTGTGAGAGAGACTGGGACAGGGGTTCAGGGGGAGCCCTAAGGAGCTCAGGCTACAGTGACCACTGTGCTAAAGGCTTTAACATGCTTATCACATGGAGCCCTTGTCACTACCCTTCGAGGTGGAGACGGTTAACAGTTACTTGTGTAACAGTTTGCTTAATCCCCTACCGCCCATTAGACTATAAGCTTCGGAATATCGAGGGCTGGGTGAGCCTCGAGCCTTGCTGTGCCCCTGGCCCTGGCACAGTATCTGGCGTACCCCTAGTGCTCAATAAGTATTAATTGGAAAAATAAATAGTCTCATTCAATCAATATGCATGTCAAGTCCTCTCTTGAGTCCAAAACTAAGTATAACCTTCATGTCCCAGGGCATTGAAGCCCTCTCAACTCCTGCCCCCAACCCCACCCACCAATCACCTGGCAAAGCTGAGATTCCTCTCTCCTTCTGGATCCTTACATCCTCTCGTGCAAAGCTCGGCTGCCACACTTTCCACATGGACTGCGGTGTTCACATAGGATCTGTCCCCCCAGCTGGGTCAGGGACCGCGGGAGGACAGTGGGTGGCACTAGCCGCTATCAGGCTTGTCATTTTCCAACCCCACCTCCTGACAGAGTTGACTACACGTGGGTTTGAATCCTGATTTGCCACCACGATCATGAAGGACCTGAACTGTGTCTGCCAAGGTGATCCCTAATGGTGCTCTTTGGGAAAGCAGGCAGGCGCCCATCACCCTGAAGGACTTCCTTCTGTCAACCCTGCAGAGAACACCCTCCGGTGTGGGGAACCGAGGTCTCTCGGGCTGCTCTTCTCTCTGATGAGATCTCACGTCCAGCCCAGCACATGCCTTGCCTGTCTGTGGCCAACAGAGTCAGCCAGATGAGGGCTGGCAGCCTGGCCTGCAAAGGCTTGAATATTGCGTGTGCTTGACTTTTTATGTAACTGGCCAACGTGACATGTCTAACTACACAAATGGAAGTTTTACGATGATAAGATCAGTTGTTACTGAGATATTTATGTGACAAGCTGACAGATATAAAACTACAAAGCTTGCTTTTATGCCTCCCATCCTTTCAGAGGAAAAAAAAATAAATACTGAGATGATGGGTCACTTTGAAGAGAATTTATGATCGAAATTACCTAATACCTGGTAAACTTCTAATATGCAAGATGAAGTCTCTCTATGCTATTAAAAAGATAAACTTCATTTCCCAAGACTGCAGTGCATGAATTCTTCCTGGAGAGAAATTTGAGGCTCTTGCCTTCCCCTGCCCCAGATAAAGAGCCCAACTCTGCCGGGAGGAAGAGGCTTCACCGGGCTGCAACGCACAAGCATCTCCCCAGCCTGTCACAAAACATCTGTCCATCCTGTAGAGAAAAACCTAAATCCTGAAATGAGTATTTGTTGAAAGCTTCAGTGATAAAGCCTGGCCTTCCCTTGCCACTGCAGACTATGCTGCATCAAACCGGTAAAGAACAGAGGGAGGCTTCAGGACAGTCCTGGGTAATGGGACAGTGGCCACTACCAACATCTTTCCTTCAGTGCAGGTGATGACTGACAACACAGCATCTCACCTGGTAGCAGCTGGGACCACTTTTCCTGCTCATATGGGTGTGGAAGTTGGTGCCAGGCTGATGCTGGGCTGTCTGCAATTGGATATTAGCAGCCTGACAACTTGAACTTGCCTGTTGGCTCAGGTGCCCCTCGTTACCTGCTTCCGGGGAGCACAGCCAAGCCCCAGGGACATGTCTTTTGTGCCAAGCAGTGGGCAGGGCATTCCACGGACCCCGCCTCCTTTCACGATCGCATCTGCTCTGCAGGTAGAATCATCGCTGTCCTCACCTGTGGAGGATAAACCAGAGGACCAGGAGGGAGGTAGCAAGCCCACCCCCTTGTCCCATCCTGGTTGGGAAGACTCAACAAGGCCATGGGCGGGAAGTCTTTACCAGAAGGCTCCAGATAAATGTTTCCTTCCCACCCACCTTGCTCAAGGTGGCACAGTCATGGTGGGGCTGGTGTTAAAAACATCACCTCCCTGTGCCCAAAAGGTCCTCAGATCCTGGTTGTCTGGAGAATAGGAATTAGGGATGGACAAGGCAGCAAAAGCCTAATTCTCCTTTTGTGGTGTTTCCTTTACAATGATGTTCCTTCTGGGGACCCATGCAGGGTCAGAGTTGAGTGGGCTCGTTTCTAGATAGAGAGATGGAATGCCAGAGAGAAGAGGTGCTTCTCCATGGCCACACAGCCAGCCGGTCACAGAGGAGACTGCAGCTCAGGGTCCTTCAAGCCCCAGGCCAACCCCTTACCTGTGCTTTTTGCCTACTTCTCAAGCATCCTGCCCCCTTCAGCACATCCTCAGAGTCTGATTATCTTAGGGGTGTTTGAAGACTGCTGACCTTTCTGCACAACGTGTTTGTCTCTCAGGAAAGCATGGAGGTGGGTGTCAATGTGTGTGTGTGTGTGTGTGTGTGTGTGTGTGTGTGTGTGTATGCACACGTGCTCGGTATCAAATACAAATTAAACTCTTTTACTGTATTTTCTCAGATCGATCTTCTGTGTACTCCTCAGCATTGTCTCATTTAAATAAAACTTCCATTTGTAACAATCCTATAAATAGAAAGCTGTATTGATCAGGGCCCCACCGGCAGCTGCACTTTGGTTATCACTGAAGCCTGACCGGTTAATGTGAGGGCTACAATTTATTATGCAGCAAGGTACAATGCAAGGCCATGCCATTTAGGGCTCTAAACACAAGTGTGCTTCGCTCAGGCACGCAAGTTCAGTGGGGCTGGCCTTGGGATCACAGTTTGCTCCTGATTTGCCATTTCACAACCCCAGATGCTCAGTGAGCAAGGCTTTAATGGACACCCCCTGGCCCCAGCTCTGTCAGATAAGTTAGTCTCCCCAGGGCAGTGAAGATGTAGTCTGAGAACCACACAAAAGCTGAGTTGCTTTATACTTGGAGGAAAAGCTGCAGAGAGGTGAGTGGGCCGACAGTTGTGTTCTGTGTGCCGGGGGTGTTGAACTGACCACATTGAAGCATCAGCAATCCCAGCATCCACTAAACGCCTACCGTGAGCAAGGCATGGTTGTCTGGGAGTGGAATTTATTTCATCAGGAGCTGGAGGCTTAGAACATGCATCCATTGCTTTGTTGATTAAGCTACTAACCATCATTTTCATCTGTCTGCTGGGCATGACTGGTAGCTGCTTATTATCAAATGGTTTTTCCCAAAGTCACGGAAACTACACGTCAGTGGGATGCTTGTCTCCGAACAGAAAGATCGCATATATATTGATGCACAGAGAAATTTGGCTCAGAGACCCTCTTTGCCTCACTGGCAAAACCCTGCTCACTTTCAGGGTCTCTGCACCCCGCCCCCCCCCAACTGTGCTGACACTGCCTGCCAGGGCTTGCCCAGAAGTGAGAATTCATCCTGGGTTCTTGGACAGGTGTACCCCTGGACCCTGGACACCTTAACCAGGAACGTACAGCTGGATGTGCGGGAAATTCGTTGCCACTGCAGTGTCCCAGGGACCCACCCACCCAGGAGTCGGAAAAGCTGGCCTCTCACTTCTGAGCCCAGTGGTTCCAGGACTGCTGACCTCGCCTCTGCGGCCTTTCTGCCAGCCCTGGACGTGGAACCACCCTTCGAGTTCAGGTGGCACAGCAGGGTCCAGGTTGTGACTTTCCTTGGCTTCCGTCCTTGTCCTTGGCTCTCTGTCAGCAGAGGGTGAGGGGATGACGGTAAGGAGTCACTCCAGGCCTCCTCTGCCGCTGGGCACTTATACTTCCCGCTAGGCCCCTTCCCTGAAGAGAAAGACACATGGATATATCTGAACATATTGGATCCAGCTTGTCTACCCACGGGATCGCCTTGGGGCCTGGGAACCCTGAATGCCACAGTGAGAGAGGAAGACGCCGGCTCCCTGGTATCACACAGCAGCCCAGGTTCTGCCCAGGGAGTTTAAGCAGAGTTCTCACATCATTCACCTGGGATCAGTGTCCAGAGGGGAGGGGCGGGGGAAGGGGCATGGGGAGGGGGAAGCTCCATCCCAGCTGGCTCTGGGCTTCTACGCAGAGCTGCTCGCAGCCCCTCAGAGCCCTCACCGTGCACATCTCAAGCTGCAGCTTCTTCGGTTCCCTTTCATGGTCCACTGCTCCTTCCGTCTCCAGCTCCCACTAGCCTGCAGGCACCCTCACCTTCCTGGGCTTCTCCTGCCTCTGTGCTCCTCTGCTTAACTCCTCCCTTAAAGTGAGGTCATGTACTCCACAGGAACTTGGGAGGCAGCAGAGGTCAAGGTCAGCTCTCTGCCCTCTTGCATCAGAAGCTCTAGGATACAACTTTGGAACGGCCCAGGCCATACTGCATGCGAAAAGGAAATCAAAAGGTGATCACAGTCAAGAGGGTGTCACACCTGTGCCGTCTCCCAGACGACGTTTGCACAGCCCAACCATCCTGACAGCATTCCTCCAGGGGCCAGGGTGCTGGACCCCCAGGCAATGACACAAGTGAATAAGTCCTCCTCGGAGTCCGGGTCCACGTGCACAAGGGCAAGCAGAAAGTTCTCCCTGACCTCTCTGCCAAGTCCCCATTTCCCGTCCCCAGGGGAATGGCCTCGCTCCACCCTGCCCCCTGACACCCACCAAAACCACTTCAGAACACAATAGTATATTTCCCAAAGGCGGGATTAGTCTTTTTTAAATCACACAGTATATAGGACACCAACTATATAATGTAGTTGAACTTCACTAAGCTTCACTCATTTCTCTATAAGTGTAGTTCCTCCACCCTGGCATGCACTGCATGCTTCCATGTCTTTCCTACAAACCTGGTTCCTGACCACTTGTGAGCTCACACACAAACATACACACGCACACAGACATACATGCACGCACAAATGACCATAGCAAGAGCATCATTCTACATGCACCAGGCTGTCTAACACCATATGAGAAAAAATAAGCACCACCATACTTCTCTCCAAAGCATCCGTGAGGCCTGTGGAAACCAAGCCATCTGAACACTCCACCTGAAACATCTGTGTTGCCGGCTTTCTCCAGGAACAAAGGGTGCAACTTGAGTGGGTACATGTTCTACACCCAAGTAATTCACAGCTTCATACTGGTAGGTGGTTGTCCCAGGAAAAATAAACTACATACCAAAGGAGTAATCACATCTCCTTTGGAACTATTTGCAGACCGAAATCATGATTTTCCAGTTCCCACCAGTTCCATGGAAGTTGTAAACCTCACCAGGTGAAAGTTGGGGCTGGGGTAGTGGGTGCTGAAGGAGCTGTGTCCAAGTGGCTTCCAGGCTGTCATTGACACACACGGTGTTCGCTCTCCAGTTAAGAGCAGTGCTGAACTTGCTTATCTGTTGCACTGCAATACAGGTCTTCATAAAGTCTTTTTTTACTGTTAAATTTTAATAACTTGGGTTATAGGTAGGATAGGAACAATATCTAAGTGGCATTTAAAAGCAAATCTATTAAATTTTAGGGTACCTGTGTTACATGGTTAGAAACATTATCGTTTAGATCCTGCGGGGGGAAATGGGCACTGTATGAGAGAAGGAAAATTTTGTACTTTGGAAAACACAATCCGAGTCCAATACCATCTGCAAGAAGAAGATTCTCTGCTCATTACCAGGAAGATTGTTTTTATCCTACCCATAACAAAAGCTAGTAAAGTTTGAGAACTGTAAAGTGCTTAATGAGAAACTGTAGAATAAATGACAACATCTAGGGTCTGGACTGGTATTTGATGATGATAAACGTTAAATCTCAATTGTGAGATAGAGCCATGACCTACACGGGAACCCCCCTGTGAGTGTGAAATGACTAAATAGTAAAATAGTAAGTGGGTAACCATGATGCTGTCCAACAGAGGGAGGAATTTCTAGTTGGATTCAAGGGAAGAGTTGACATTCCAGCTAAAAGTCCGAGCAGTTTGGCCCACCTTCCCCCACTTGCCTCAATACCATCCTCTGTCCATGTCCTCCATGCAGTGGGGACCAGGACACATTGGACAGAAAGAGTGGCAGTGCCTTACACAGGAGAGAAGACAGGAGAGACACAAGCGAAGGAGAGCAGGCAAGTTGCCACACAGCTGATAATGGCTTAGTTGGCACTCTGGGCATCTACTGAGACCAAAATGCCAACACAATCAGCCAAGGATGAATTGCCTCCCTGCTTCTTTAGTGGAGGGTTGACGAAGTTGTTAACTGAGCCCTCTGCCCCGGGCCAGGGATGTTTCTTCAGGCTGAAGCTTGGTGGGACTCTGAAATGAGTGGTCATCATGCCATTACATGGTTGGGTCACTTTCTACTAAGACTTTCATTGTCCTCTTGGAGTCCCGCTTTAAAGAACCTCCTGGACACTGCCGTAGACCAGTGGGTAGACTCAGTTGGGAGTTCTTTAAAAATACTAATGGCCAAGAGTCTCCTTTTATTAGTTTGGAATGAGGCCTGAGCATTTGTGTGTTTTAAAGTCTCCCGAGGCTATGCTGAGGAGCCCGGGTGGAGATTCATGAACTTGGAGCATCTTGACTGCACGCTAGGCTGCTTTGAACCTACAGATGCCCTGTCCCACTGCGAGGAATTCTGATCTGATTGTTCTGAGGTGTGGCCTGGCCACTGGGATCTTTCAGGCTTCCAGGTGAGTCTAATGTACAGTCAGGGCTGAGACCCACTCCTGCCTTGGAGGATGCTCCTGAGCCACTCTTAGCAGGTGAGGGGGCAAGCGCAGGTGGCTCAGCGTGTCACTTGGTTAAGCCCAGGGAGATGTTGCAGCTGTAGAGATGGAATGGCAGCTGGTTGGAGGTAGCAGCTGAACGTGAGAGGGTCACTCAGTGTTCCTGTGGACCCCAGCATGGCTCAAAGAGAGAGAGAATGGTTTCCCATGCACACAGGAAGAACATAAACATGCCGGGGGGTCTTACAGCTACCTATTGCATCTCCTAAAGTCTCAGAGTGCACACATGGAGCAACCAAGTTCTTTCTGTGCTCCCAATGGGCACAGGAGCTGAGAGAGGGCTGGGGGAGGGATGGTGTTATGATTGGAAAGGTGTGTTGGGACCAGGTGTGAAGGGTCCTGAATGCCAGGTGGAAGGATCTGGCCATCATCCGCAGGCAATGAGCTTCTCTGAAGCGTTTGGGGCACAGCTGGGGAGTGTGCAAGGAGCTGACTTTGGGAAGATTCCTTTGCAGGGTATGATTTGAGGAGACAGTAGAATGGAGTGGTTGTAACAGTTCAAGAAAGAGGTGAAGTTTGTCATCTTTTTTCTTATGAAGACCAAGAAGATTCACCCAAAATTGTTTCAGGGTCTATGGTCTCTCACTGGTCTCATTTGGTATGAAGGATACAAATATGTTCAGACAAAGGGGTTGCCAACTCCAGGGACCAAACTGGTAACATAAGTGTGTCCATCAGGCTGCAGAGAAGACACTGGTGAATGGTGGGTCCTAGGGAAAACTGGAGAATACATGTGGCAGGAGGTATTTTGATGTAAAATTATTAAAACACTGTGTCAGCCAGATACTACATCTCCCTGGGTGTTTTTGAACTCTAACTTAGAGGATGGGCACTGAAGTGAGTGATCCCAATTCTCTTGCAATCCCTTCTTCTCTTTAATAGGACGCATCATCTTCCCACTCTTCGATCACTCCCATCATGTTCTCGCCCTTCCTTGTAACGTGGGGGAATACCTGCATAAAGCGATGGTGCATGGATGAGGAATGTGCCTGGAGGGGCTCAGGATTTCATGGATTGTCAACACCCTCCATGTGCCAATGGCTGTGGATGGTCTTCACACCAACCAGGTCAGGACCAGCCAGCTGAGACCTCCCTGTATCCTCCATCAAGTAAAAAGCACAGGCTCTCATTACCCACCACCAACAACCCCTCCATGGTCCCCTTTCTGCTCTGTTATAAGCACACAGTTACCCACAGCTCCAAGCCTGAGAGGAGCTGGGGACAAGAAATAGCTCTATTAATAAAGTTCTGAAGATTGACTTGCATCACTTTCCTTTAACTATGAAAGAATGTTGCACAAATCATTAGGTAAAATTTTGATCTAACTCTTCTTTCAATTAAACACAATGATGGCAGCAAAGTCTGTATTAGTGTTCAAATTTCCCAGAGAACATCCTCTCTGCAGAGTGGAATGTCTATTAGCTTTCTGCCAAAATAAAGGTCACCAGACAGAAGCCTTCCCCATGCAACTCTTACTTCCTTGAACAGGCAGTGTAATCAGGCAAGATGTGTCACACTCGGGAAACCAATGGTGCAATTATATTTAATACGCCCAGTGCATTGCAACCTGGTCCCTTATTCTCCCAAGGTCCTCAGAATGTCATGGGGCCTGGGGCCTGGGTCAGGGAGGGGAGGGAAGGAGAGAGGTCTGTTCACAGAGTTTATCCTTCCTATTGTCCTGATTTAGGGAAGAAACAAATAATCCCTGTGCATCATCTGAGCCACCCCGAGTATCAGAAGTTTCCTAAGGATGGTGTAATCTGCTAAGAACAGATAGAGAATATGAATCTTGATCCACTAACTCATGTGTGCAAGAATGAAAATTTCTTCATTTTTCTACAAATTAATGACTCATGTGAGTCTTCATTCTCTTGTGTGGCAAACTAATCTCGGGTAAATCGAGATTCCTGCCTAAGATTGGTTTAAATTCCAGGAAATTATGCAGGGCTAAGTGCCTGGGGAAAGAGAGAAAGATCTGGTCCTTGGTCCTCAGTCCATGGTGTCATCCACCACAAAAAAAAAAAAAAAAAAAAAAAAAAGCATGGTCCTGACTGATCCTTGGTTATCCAGCTATGCTGGTCACAGCTAATAGCATCTAGCTCATCTGAACAAGAAATAGGATCTTGGACATGCTGAGAGATGAGTGTATCTAAATGTAAGATCACGAGCACCAAGCATTTTCTAACTTAGCCAGCCCAACATCCATCGTCCCTACTTCTAGTAATACTGTTTTGATTTTCTTTTGGGGAATCACTCCTTCTCATGTCTCAGTCTGAAACCAAGCAGGACCCTGTGGGGTCTTCCCAGTGACAGACTCTTCTGTGTCCCCAAGTTCCAAAGAGCAGACTCAATCAGTTAATGATTAGAACAATAGAGTCACAGGACTCCTATTTCCTCTTGAAGGGATATAGAGAACAATTTGACATATACCTTTGAGTTTTTCTGCAGAAACTAAGACCCCCACCCACTGAAGGACGGTGACCACATGTTGAGCAGAAACACGTAGACCCCAGACTGGTTGGAACCAGAAGGTTAAGTTTCCTTAACCCTCTGGTTATCACCCTCATCATTAGTTATTTCACCATCAACCAATCAGACAAATGTCTACGAGCTGATAACGCTCCCTGCTACCCTCACCCCTAATGTTGCCTTTTAAAACCCCTTGCCTGTAAGCCATCAGGGAATTTGGGTCTTCTGAGCATGAGCTGCCCATTCTCTTTGCTTGAAGCCCTGCAATAAACACTGTACTTTCCTTCACTACAACCCAGTGTCAATAGACTGACTTTGCTCTGCACCTGGGAGGAGACCTGAGTTTGGTTTGGTAACAAGTCCAGATGATTTGGATGGAGCTGAATTCATATCCCAGCTCTAGAAAGGAGACGTGACTTAACCAAGCAACCCATTTCATCACCCTGGCCAAACTGGTTGGTTCAGCCATGAGCCCTACAGGATTGTCCACTGAGGATCTTACCCTTGGAACCTGGCTGGAATTACAGGGGAAGAAGCACTATGTTCTTGGGAGCTTACTTGTTCAGCTCCCAGGAAGGCTGAACCTGGGACTTTCTGGGGGTAATCTGGCATTATCTAGAGAGAACTTTCCTGAGAAAGAAGGCAATATGCAAGACTGAAGAACTGAAGGATGGAAAGAGATAGGGCTCTGATCGCATTGTTGAGATCTTGGTCCAGCTACACCTGAGGTTTCTTATACTTTTCAATTACATGAATTGGTATCCGGAGAAAACAGTAATTCAAAAAAATACATGCACCCCAATGTTCACTGCAACACTATTTACGATAGCCAGGACATGGAAGCAACTTGAATGTCCATCGACAGAGGAATAGATAAAGAAGATGTGGTAAGTATATAAAATGGAATATTACTCAGCCATAAAAAGAATGAAATAATACCATTTGCAGCGACATGGATGAACCTAGAGATTATCATACTAAGTGAAATAAGTCAGAGAAAGACAAATATCATATGATATCACTTATATGTGGAATCTAAAAAAGTGTTGTAGGTGAACTTGTTTACAGAACAGGAACAGACTTAGAGGGAGGGCTTGTGGTTGCCAAGGGGGAAAGGTGGAGGGAGGGATGGATTGGGAGGTTGGGATTGGCATATGCACACTACTATATGTAAAACAGATAATCAATAAAGACCTATTATATAACACAGGAAACTCTACTCAGTACTCTGTAATAACCTATATGGGAAAAGAATCTGGAAAAGAATAGATATATGAATATGTATAACTAAATCATTTTTCTGTACACCTGAAACTAACACAACATTGTGAATCAACTATACTCCAATATAAAATTAAAATTTTTTAAAAATTAACCAAAAAATTACATGAATTGGTAATTTCTGTTCAAGCTCATTTGAGTGGATCCAGAAAAATCTGAGTAGAACACTAAGAATCTAAAAGTGAAAATCATTTGGGCTCAAGAGACCTATGGGCAGGACAGATCCAGGTGTAGTGGGGTCCCAAGCTTGTGAAATTTTAGCAGCCCTCTTTAAGAAAAAGAATATCATATTATTAACACAAAAATAAGCACAGGGCCTTGGAGGAGACTCATAAAAATAGGGGACTTGAAACTTAAGCTTCTTTAGTTCCATTGTAATTGGGAGGCCCGGGGACTGATCTCCATTCCCCCAAAAAGCCTTTGGTAAAATCACTTACTCTCTTTAGGTCTCAGTTTCATCATCACAAGCAAGATGGATGATCTAAGGCAAATCTTAAGCACCTTAAAAACACCATGTCTTTACAATCTTTGTTGAAGAAATGACATCATTTAAAATTCGTTTTTTCATTATTTGCTTGGATGAAAACCTTTGTCTGTCCAGGACTTGCCTGGGTATTCTGATGGGTCTGGACACCTACATAACTCTTTCCTACCTCTCTTCTGCAGGCCACTCCATTAATACTGGCCCAAGAGATGGGCCAGAAGATTCAGGACAGTCATTCATTTCCGCCATCTTGGTAGGCATAGGGCCCACCAGGGAAGGGAGGGGGCTCATCTTGGGAGAATAATGCCAAGCTATTGTACTCTCTTAGGAAGTGTTTCTTCCTCAGCTGTCTCACAGAGAAGCTTTCTTAAAGAATGTTTTCATACAAAATTTCTAAAATGCTGAGAATACAATAAGATTAACGGCCCCTGGAGGCTATAGCTTAAATATTTTATCTTCTTAGATATCAGTTACACTGCACTTTCCTCCAAGGATCTAAAGTCTTTTAAATATAGCATCTAATTAATCCTCCTGTCATCTGTGGATGGAGCAGCATCATTACGCTGATTTCACAGGTGAGGACACAGAAACCATGGGAGGGTGTCCACGGGCAAAAGCAGGCTGACTCCAATCAGTGGAGACCCTGGCCACACCCGTGGTGGCCAACTCAATTTGGGCGTCATCTGTAAAATCCATTTGAGAGGTGCCACTCCCGGCCTATACACTACAGGGTATTTAGACTACAGCTAACATCACCAAAAAGATACCCAGGGGCTTCCCTGGTGGCGCAGTGGTTGACAATCTGCCTGCCAATGCAGGAGACACGGGTTCGAGCCCTGGTCTGGGAAGATCCCACATGCCGCGGAGCGACTAGGCCCGTGCGCCACAGCTACTGAGCCTGCGCGTCTGGAGCCTGTGCTCCGCAACAAGAGAGGCCGCGATAGTGAGAGGCCCGCGCACCGCGATGAAGAGTGGCCCCCGCTTGCCGCAACTGGAGAAAGCCCTCGCACAGAAACGAAGACCCAACACAGCCATAAATAAATAAATAAATAAATAAATAAATAAATAAATAAATAAATAAATAAAAAAGAATTTGGTCAACAACCTTTAAAAAAAAAAAAAGATACCCAGGAGGGTTGAGGACATCTCTGCCCCAGATACACAGACATGGAGCGGGTGAATCATCTCCCCAAGAGGTGACCGATTCAGGATCCAGATGGCCGCATCTCTAACTGATTTTTGCATCCTCACAAACAGACAGGTTATTTTGAATACAACCCCTTTATTAATACAGTCGTTAGACTAAAACAGGGTTTTCCCCCCAATATCTAGATAACGATGAAGATGATCATTCGCTTCCATTTACTGTGTACCTCCTGTGCGCCAGGCAACATGCCAGACAACAGCCACACAGGGTCTCTGACCCCCACCCTGAAATGTAGCCGATCACTAGTCTCACTTCACAGAGGCAGAGATGGAGCCTCAATGAGGTTCCAAGTAGAGCTGGTAGATGGCAGGCCAGGGTTCTCCCCAGGACAGCTTCCCTGCTGCTCCTTGGTTTCATTTTTCAAATCATTTGATTGCTTAGATTCAGCATTAAGCAATATGACCCATCACTTCTGGTGACTTCTGCTGGATAAACACAGGAGATGGAAGCTCAGGAAAGAGACGCTTCCACTGATGATATGGACTTCGCTGTAGCCACCACTGTTGCCACTGCAGGTGGGAGGACTGGAGCCTGGGGTTTGATGAAGTAGCAGTTTAAACACAGAAATCACCCAAAGGCTGTCTCAAAGAAAGACGGTGCTTTCATTGTCAAAACTCAAAATGGCTCAGCCTTAATACCCCTGTTCTTGCCTCCTACCCCAATCCAGAACACCAACCCCACAGTAAAAGCTCGAAGGATGACCAAAGACACCAAATCCAAAAGAGTCTCATTTTGGGCGTATAGAGCAGTGCCTCCAGGGAGAGAGATACAATGGAGATGAAGGGGAAGAAAGGGATGAAAAGAGGGAAAGAGAGAGACGTGAGGGAGAGGATATATATATGGAGGGAGAAAGAGAGAGAGACGTGTTGAATGAGCACATGTCACAGAGAGAACAGAAGCAACAAACAGAAATAAAAGGCCATCCAGCAATGGGAGAAGAAACAGAGAGAAAGGTAGAAAGGGGTGAAGAGGAAAAGAAAAAAGAAAAAGAGGAGACGGGAAGAGAAAACCCAGCAGCGTGATGGAAGCCTCTGACCCGAGCTGTAAAATGACAAGGATTGAGTGAGCAGTTTTTAATACAGATAATATTGTCCGTGTAGTCTATAAATATAAAATTAAATGCTGACCTCTCTGGTCCATGTCAAAAGTCCAAGCCAGTGTCAGCACATATTGTTTTTATTTGTTTCACGAGAAAATAGATCAACAACATTAACCTCCCAATGAACAGAGAATTGAATGAATTAAAAAGCAGAGCCATAAATCGTGCCGGTTTTATTGGCACCGTGATAAACCTGCCCGGGGCTTCATGGGAAGTGGGATCTGGGATAGTCTCAGTACCCCGAAGCCTCTTGTCACCAAGAAAGGAAAAGAGGTATTAAGACAGGGCACCGTTCGCCCACTCACATTACCCCTATCCATCACCATATGACAAAGGCTGCAGCACACGTTTCGAGAAGTATCAAGAAGGAAGAGAACCCAGGAAAAAGGCCATTTGGAGAAGCCCTCAGGGACCCTGGGGTGCCCCGGTAGCCCACTCGCCAGCTGCATTGGACGAAAGGAGCTGTAAGGGGAGAGCGGGGAGCTGGGCCTGGGATTTCCAGGACACAACTGGAACATCCTGCGGCCAGATCATCCTGGGGGCTCCCGGCCAGCCCCCCTCTCCCTCTCCCGGCTCCAGCTCTCCTCCGGCCAGTTGGTTATTCACGAGAGGAGCTGCTTGCCAACAGAGGAAATGCATTTTATTCCCAGCTCAGGAATTCACACCATCACTTGGGCAGTTGCTAAATAAAGCTTCATGCCTCTCACAAAGCCAGTTTCACGTGGACCTTACGGCACTGCCTTCATGATGAATCTGAATAATTCTTAATTACAGAGATGGCACTGAGGACCGGCATTTACAAATAGGAGACAAAGCATTCACAAGATTCATGCTCTCAGCCTGGCCATTTTGGCCCCCAGAAACCACGCAGAGGAGAACTTGCAGAGACTCCAAGCTTTCCTTCCATCCACACCCCACTTCCTTTCTTAACATTCTCTCAAGGGGCTGTAATTCTGGAAGTGGAGAGGCAGGCAGAGTGGAGATGGAGTAAACTCATTAAACTCTCCACTAGACTCTACCATAAACCCTCAGCTGTCACCACCCGTTAAAAAGAGGAGGACCCAGTGATTTGGGGAGAAGACTCATAGGTGAAAGAAGTACATAGAAGGCAACATAAATCAGACTGAAAATAACTTCCATTTATAAACAAAAAAAAATGTTATATATTTAGAAACCAATGGTAAACACATTGACTGGATCATTAAAACTCCAAAGTAATTACTCTTTGGAACGAATTTACAAAGCAATAAAGATTCTGTAGCTAGCCAAATATTTGCAGGTAAGTGATTATTTTACAAAGCTATTATTTGCTATACAGTTTCTACTGATTTGTTACAGATATTTTCAGTCTACCGCGGATGGTAACAAAACTCAGTCAGGATAACCACAGAGTTAGCTGGGCTCACAGATAAAATTTTTTAACCAGTTAAGCTTACATTAACTGAATCAGACGAGAGGTGTTCTCTCTGATCTGTGTGAGAATGTGTGGGTGTGTGCTTTGTCACATTTCCCTGGCCCTTTCAAATTAGGATTTAGTTCTTTATAACAAAAATAATAATACTAGTGGCCAGCACACACAGGGCTCACAACAAGTTTGCCCATATAAATGCCCCCTGCTAGACAAAGCATCAGTGAGATGTCCAGGAAATTGAAGCACAGAGAGGGTAGATAGTTTGCCCAGAGTCACCCAGTAAATGACAGAGGTAGGATTCCAGCCCAAGCAGTCTAGCTACAGAGTCTCTGCACTTTGCCACTACATAATACTCATTTCTTTCCTAGGCCCTGCCTGGTGGCCAAACAAGTCTTCACATCATGTCATTTAAAGGCCACCTTTGATCTCAAAGTGATACCTGCACCCCCGTGCTCACTCCAGCACTATTTACCATATTCAAGATATGGAAACAATCTAAGTGTCTGTCCACAGATGGCTGAAGAAAATGTGGCACATATACACAATGGAATATTATTCCGCCATAAAAAAGAAGAAATTCTGCCGTTTGCAACAACGTGGATGAATCTGGGGAGTATTGGGGTAAATGAAATAAGTCAGAGAAAGATGAATACTGCATGGTATCACTTATGTGTGGAAACTGAAAAACAAAAGTTGAATTCCTTGAAACAGAGAGTAGAATGGTGACTGCCAGGGGCTGGAGGTGGGAGAAATAGGGAGATGGTCAAAGGGTACAAGATTTCGGTTATCAGATGTTATAAGAACTTTTAAGTTCTGGGACTTTAATGTACAACATGGTGACTATAGTTAATAACACCGTACTTTATAATTGAAATTTGCTAAGAGAGTACATCTTAAGTGTTCTCAACACACACACACGCACACAAAAGGTAACAAAGTGAGATGAGGGATATGTTAATTAACTTGATTGTGGTGATCATTTCACAGTGTATACATGTATCAAATCATCACATTGTACACTGTAAATCTGTAAATTTTCCTTGTCATTTATACTGCAATAAAGCTGGAAAACACAAGACGACTTTTGTCCTTTACAGCTCATGTGCTGTGTAGATTTCCCGGCCCTAAACAAGGCGATGGTGTGGGTCATGAGATGTATGAGCAGAACTTTGCAGACACTGGTCACCCAGGACTCCATTCCCCAGAGATCCCTTCTTGCATCTCTGGGTGTCCTCCGGTGGGGTCTCATGGGAGCTCACAAACACCCCAGATCATAAAGGCCAGCCCTGTGCACCCCCGTCCACACCTCCACAGTGCCCACAGGGTGAGAGCGGTGCCAGGGTCTGGGCGCACTGAGGAGAAGACCCCTCCCTCCAGCTCAGTGTGCACTTGCTCAGCAGGGCCCTGGCGGGAGTGGGCAGTGCACTCCTGAAACATCTCCTTGGGTTTCTCCCTGCAGCCTCGCCGCCTCAGGGCAGGGGGTGGGACAAGGAACACCCCTCTGTCCTCAGGAGCCTCTTCTTTGGGTCCCAGCATCCAGCCCAGACAGAAGAACCTTAAGTGTAAACTGGGTCAAGCACATTTCTATGGGTCTGCCCATCCTGCCCAAGCAAGGGCAACACCCACTGTTGAAACATAAAGCAGGCTTACACCAGGAAACACAATTTTCATTTTAATATCACCACAAACAGCGACAACTGCACATCTATAGTCTTGATGCTCTGATTTTTCTCTTTCCACTAGTCCAGTTAACCAAGACATGCTGGACAGCCTGGCTTTGGTCAACTGGCGAGGGTCTATCACCCACCATGGCCTGGGGCTTCTAAGCTAGCTGTCAGTTCCTCTTCCACACCCATCTGTGGCTGTGAGACCTGGAGGGCATGACTCAGCTTCTCTGAGCCTGTTTCCTCTTCTATAAAATAGGAATTCACAAAGTACCACCCTCATAGTGTTTGTAAATGCCTATGTAAAGCACATAGCAGATGCTCAATAAAAGTTAACTGTTGAACGATGCTGGTCTTCCAAGTAACAAGAAAGGAGACATGATCTGGGGCTACAGCTCAGGGAGCCCTGGAACCCCTCGCCAGGGGGCAGGATGAACAAACCCACTGATGACTACCACCCTTGGGTGCTGGGTGGTCTACCCTTCAAGAAGCATCTGTGAGAGCCTGCTCTGGCCCAGATGCTGTGAAATGTGGTGCCTCTGGGGGCTTCCCTTCTTGAGAATCACCTGGGGAATCCAGTTCTTGTTCTACCAGGTCCCGTAGCTACATTATCTTCTGAGGAAATGGTTAGCTTGGGACTGAGCTCTGCAGTGTACCATACCGCTTCCAAGCCTGAGCACAGGCAGACAGCTCCAAGCTGTGGAAATTCACCCCTGTGTCACCTTGTACGCAACCCCAACTCCTCACCTTGAAGGAGACATTTCACAGGGCTTCAAAATGTCCAAAATGAAGAAAGACAATGATGACCTGGCAATTAGAATGAGAGCACGTACCACGCCAGACCCCAAGGAATATTCATTCGATGCCAGCTAATAGGTCCAGAAATAATTCCCGTTAAGTTCTCTACCTCTTAGAAAGAGACATTACCAATTCAGGTAAGGTATTGCCGAGCTAAATCCCAAGACGATAGACTCAGACCTTCAAGATCTAGATTTGTTTGTCAGGGAAATGCAAGTCATTTTCTTTGTGGGTAATGTTGAAAAGAATTTCATGAAAGTGGCTATATACCTACTCAACTTTCAAGGCAGTGAATGCCTCTGCATTGCTGTGTATGTTGGATTTTCTATTTAGGAAGCAGAGGTCTTGTCTATGACGATTTGGATGGATTGGTGAGTTGACAATGACGAGGTTAATTAATTCAGGTGGTGTAGACATTCCAACTGGGTAATTCAAGATGAAGAGATGGAGTTCAGCACGTGTGAGAAATAAAAGTATTAATCTCCTTTATCACTCTGTTTAATATAGAACTTTTATTAACATGTGCTGGAGAAGGAGGGACAGAGGATAAAGCAGCCACATGTCAGCCGTTTTCTAAGGGAGACTGGCAGGGTGCTGGCCCATATATCTTCAGAGAATGATGCTGAGTTATCATGCACCATTAGAAGGGAATGTTCATTTCTCATTTGTCTGGGATAGAAAAGCTCCTTCCATAATACTGAGAGCTAATAGCTCCACGAAGAGTAGAGTTTTGGTTCCTAAATTACCTGGATTGGCTCTGTACCAAGTGTAAACTCACCCAGCTCTCCATTTACCGCTTCCCACTTGGGCACAAGGGATACCAAACCTGGATCAGACGTCCTTGGGGAGCAGGGAGAAAGCAGCCTGACATCCACGCAGCTGATAAATATCAGGTAGCCCTCAAATGTATCCATGTTGCTGAATTCTAAGGTTTTAGCTGGAGAATTGACATCATGTGAATTGAGCCTAATATTTTAATTCTTGTTTCAAAAATGTTTCCAGTCCATTTCCAACCTAACAAAGCCTTCATGCCCCCAAAATGAAAGGGCTCATTTTGAAACTGATGACTTATCTCCCGCTCTAAAGGGGGCTGAGGTAGGTGCATTGCTTTCTGCCCTGCAGGCATCTGTCTTCTTCCCGGCCTTGCGGGCAACTAACCCCCGCTCCCACCCGTGGAGACAAAGCCCCCAAAGGCAGACAGGAGGTGACTGGTTCAGGTATTGATCAACTCTTACTCACATAAAACCTTTCACCTCCCCCGGAGGATGATGGCCGAGCCAACGTCTGATATTCACATGTGGAAATAAACTGGAATATAAAAAATCTGCATCCATGACAACATGGGCTATGATCTCATCTGATGTTCCACACCAAGCAGAGGGCAGCTCTGGGCAAGCTGGAGAAATCGCGCGCCGGGCATGCTGGAGCAGCACAGCCTGCTGGACAATCCAGGGCACAGGAGGCTCTGTCACCAATGCCCAAACCCACCGACCATCTTCACTGCCTGGGGTTGGCGGAGAACCTGGACGCAGAGAAGGTTAAGTCAGGAAGGAATCTTGGCCCTAACAGTCATCACTACTTGCTACACATGTGCAAGCCCTGTGCTGTGGGCTGTGCTCCTGTCTTCCCACTCAGACCTCCTGGTCATGCAGGTGACCTGGTGCCAGGGGTCTAGAACCATTGGCTCAGGAAGAGCTCACTGTAGGAGCCAAAGCTCCATGCTGGAGCAAAGCACGTGATACCCTCAAAGCATCTTTCCACTGTGTGCTACAATTCCTCCAACAAGCAGCCTTGAGAAGCTGGCAGGGGAAGATCAACCCCGTTTCTGATGACACAGTAGAGGCCCAGAAGTTATGTCACCCATCTAAGCCCTAAGCAAGTCACCCACAGTGTTTTAGACTTTGCATATAGCCAGAAAGTAAAGAAATGGCAGGATACGACTTATAAATGATGGTATATTTAAAATATTTACTTTTTACAGATTAACATATTTAACACAAAAAATCAATGTAATATTATCATATAATTATGGGATTTATTATACCATTAATTCAGAATACATTATAGATAGTGTGGGTTGGTGATGGGCCACTTGTTTAAAATCAGTGTGAGGATCCCTTCAGCATCCTGCCAGGTGTATCTATGCATGGGCTCAACTGGAGGTCGAGACAGAGCTCTTAGTGTCAGGGTCAGGTTCAAAGTAGCCCAGGGTCTGACTCCCCTGACTCTCAAGTCTGTGAATTTTCTGCCATTCCAGGGCCATTAAGTGAGCAAATGTCCAAGTGGGCAGTTGTATGCCTGGGCAGTATCCATGGGGCAGGGGCGTCTCTCCAGCCACAGATCATCCTGTCCAGCAAGGCCATCCCTCATAATTAAACAGCTGCTACTTTCCCCAAAGATATAGGGGTGGCTTGTTGGTTATATGACTAACAGTTTATGACATCCTGGATGTATTAAGACCAAAGGCACCTATAAACGCAAGTTAATCCCATCAATTTCCACTACTCCATGTGCGGAAGGAAGGACACATTCCAGACCAGATCATTCATTGCTCTTCACACTCTAAAGGGTGACCCACAAGACAGCTGTACACAGAACATTCACTATGGGCTCAGCAGGAGACCCTCAAGAAGCCCCAGAGAACATGAACAAGAGGCAGTCCAAGGACCCCTGCCTGGGCAGCTTTTCAGAGGACCTCTTTAAAATGTACTGTGTGAGGGGGAGGGGGATAGTGGGACAACATGTGTTGTGTGGTCTGTCCTGAACTCATTTCTACCTTTCTTGGTCCCACAGCACATAGGTAGTCCTTGGGAAAACACCTCTCTCTTTCTCTTCTCCTGTGGTTTGAATGGGTTGCTCCACTCAAGGCTTGAGGGGTGCCATTCAGAGCATTAAGATGCACCCACAAGTCATGGATGCAGGGAGCAATTCCATCTCTAAGAGCTTTGCTTTAGTGCCCTGTTCTCAATCAACAGCGCCAGAAAAACGAGACATGCTAATTTATACTATGGTGTTAATGACTGATGACCAAAGACCGAGTTACATCTCTCAGAGAGCATTTGATAGCCATGGAGTATTGGAGATTCATGAACTTTTTTGTGAGATCCTATCCCAACTTCCCCTCTTAGAGCCTGTGTGACCTTGAACAGAACAAATCCTTTAACCTCTTTTGGCTCTAGTCTACGCCTTTGCAAAATGAGGTTGGTAACATCTACCTCTGCTGTCTTTCTGTGATTTAGATGATATTTGTAAAAGCTCAGTGCAGGCATCCAGAAAATGGCCAATGTATCATCAGGTTGGGATGGGTGGGGATGAGGCCTTCATACACTCGGGATCCCTCCAGACCCTGCACCCACTAGGTTCAGCCAGGACCCTCACCAGGGTCAGAGCCCCAAGCTCCTTCTCTGCGTGATAATTAGATGTGTCTCTCTCCTCTGAAAGTCTCTTGAACTTTCTGATCCGTGGCTAGGACTAGCACTGAGCCAGCACCTGGAGACCATGGGGGGCCCTGAAGGCAAGGTGGCGATGAAGACAGCCAGTGCAGTGGAAAGAGGACTAGAGTGGGTGTCTTGAGCCCTGGTCAGCCACCTGCCTCTGGCTCTGGTACCCTGGATGACTCTGATCATGGTGTTCCTCTTTCTGGCTCATCTTCCCCTCATGTGGCTATAATGAGGATCCTGGGGTTGTTCTACTAAGTTCTTGCCACAGTTGGGTCAGTATAGCTGCGGACCACACATGGAGACCCACCATGGCCATCCTTGGCTTCCCAAGATATTCCTGAGTGTTTCATTCATGAGCACTTGGTGTTAATCCAGGAGTCTCCTGACATGTGGAGGTGGGGAAGAGAAGTGAGTCACTCAAGTACACATGGTGAAATTCCCAGGGCAATGGAAAACTGTTTCTATCTGACCAGGAGCCAGGTCACAGGTCTGAGGCAGACTGGGGAAGGAGGAGGAGACCACCTTTGGGTTTCATACAGTCCAATTATTGTACGTTATCAGGGCCACATATAAACATGTGTATACTTACATGCATGTACACAAAGAAACATATATATTTTCACACGTGGACATCTATACACGTGTGTACAAACACATGCTCTCCCAGGCTACTGCAAGGCCTGCTATGAGGATACAAGAACCTGAGCGTTCCCATTTATTCCTTGATTCTCTCTCCTACCCAGACTCTGGACATCGCACGCTAAGCCTATCTTTCCCTTCCAACATCAGTCTGCAGCTCCAGGCTTCTCTGAAATAGTGATATGTATCAGTTAGCTCTTGCAGTATAACAAACTGCTCCAAAATATTGTGGTTTCAGTGACAGCCCAGCTCACCATTCTGTGAGTCAGCAATTTGTGCTGGGCTCAGCTGGATGGTTCTTCTGGACTTGGCTCACTTGTGTGTCTAGAATCAGCTGCTAGGTCACCAGGAGGCTGACTGGTCTAAGATAACCTCAGTGGGATAGTGTATCTTACTCTATGTGGTCTCATCCTCCAGCAGGCTGGCCTGGGCTGTTGACATGGGGTTCACAGGGTTCTAAAAGAAACAGCACAGAGGCATACAAGGCCTCTTGGGGCCTAAGCTCAGAAATGCACATTGTTTGTGGCTTTTGTTGCCTTCTATGGCCAAAGCAAGTCACATGACCAGCTCAGCTACATGAGGAGGAGAAAGAGACTTCATTTCCTGATGGGAAGTGGAATTGGCAAAGTTGTGTTGCAGAGACAGAGAGAAGACAATAGCTATGGCCATTTTTACAAATAATTAAGCAGAGGCTACATAGTAAAGAGCCCTAAAAAAGGCTGGGTCTGGAGAATTATCAAGATTCCCAATGGAGCAGGACAGACCTGGCTCTGCCAGGGCTCCACCCCACACCCTTCCACCCCTTTGTTGCTGCAGTAACCCTGCTGTTTCCCCAAAACATGAGAAAAACATTTTGCTCTGTTAGGTTTTTCACTGGTGGTTGAGAATACTTTTTTTACCCATTTATGGGTGCAAATTAATGAGATGACAACAGACTGAAACCAATGACAATTGCTAATCTGTAAGCAAAAACAAGGGATGAGGAGTCGAGAGCACTACAGCTGTTTTATTTTCATTGAGAAATGATTTTATGTTAGAAACACTCAATATTCACAGCAAATTAAAAATAATGAAGTGAATTGATACCAATGAGATTTTTTTTTGCTTACTATCCCTTTGTAAATCTATTTCTTCACACAAATTGACAGGCCTAATTGATACATACACTATTATTCCTCATTAGTAGGCTGAATAAAATAATTCTTGATTAAATTTATTGCAATTTACCAATCCAGCATAATGTTTGCAAGCTATAAAAGTCAATCAGCAGGAAACCAGGGGGAAGCAATGACATTATTACATTTTATATAGGTCTCCCTGCCCTAGCAAAGAGAAGGCCATCAGAAGACCCGCCAAGTGGGCAATACACCATCAAGAGGGAGCCCGTACCCCAGGCCAGTTTTCAAAGGCATCAGCAAGAGCTCCAAGCCCCCCTCTCACTGTGTAGCTGGCCTGGGCTTGAGCCATCCCTGCCCTCCTGGCTCTGCCCGTCCTCAGGCAGGCCTTCAGCTGTTCCATGACTATGAGTTGCAGGGACTTCCAGGGGCCCAAGATTGGCAATGGAACCTGCCACTCACACCCATCCCATCCCAACAGGATATCAGAAGGGAGGCTGCTTAGAGATAGGATGAGAGAACAAAGCCACACCAGGTCACCCATCCCAGGGCACCCACATCGGGGGAGGTCCTGAGTCCAACTGTTCACCAATGAAGTAAGACCTCCATAGAGTGCCTGCCATCCTAATGTCTCAGGTATCACATGCTGGCAGCATTAAATGCTATATCCAGCTCCACCGTAATGTTCTATTTGGCTCAATGGGATTAAAAATAAAAATAAAAATTAATTGCCAATCTTTAAAAACTTGGAGATTGTGTAAAAATCCCTGGTGTCCAGGTTTCCCTCAAAGAATAGGAATAACTGGCCACACTGGACCCCTTTCTGTGTGGAACTGGGTCAAAACTGACCCCTTCGGGTGGGACGAGTATTCTCTGCTCCTAATTATCTTGTGTTCTGTCCCTTCATTGTTGTCCGTTACCTGCCTGCCCCTGTGACATCTGTGACTTTTGCAGTGCATGATCTTTGAGTGCTCAAGGCTTCACTCCTTGTAGTTCTGGGTTGTCTCAAGGTGGTTGAGCGCTCTGGGCTGGGCTGTGTTTGGGGACACTTGGCTCTTGACATGGCAATCCTGTAGCGACCCCCTAGATAGGGAGGCTTACCCAAAGCACCTCCCCACTCGCTCTTCTCCACCCTGTTCCTGGTACAAACATCCTGAGCTGGACCCATCACCCCCTCTCCCCTGCTTCCATATCCACGCTGTTGAGCATTTCACCCTCCATAACCCCTTCCACTCCCTGTAAACACACCCCTACTATGTTCCGTTCCCCAGGGTCCTGCTCTCTGGGCCACGAGCTGTGAATATCCACTCTTTCTCAAGATCATGATGATGAAGAAGGGTTTTCTGGACTCCCGTATCCCCAAAGTATCCACCTAGACCAGAGCTCCGAGAGGGATAGGGACAAGAATAGTTATTTTGACCAGACAGACCTCTGTTGAAACTTTCATCAGACTCACAGCATCACAAAGATCTCCTGGAATGTAGTATGTGCTCAGTAAATGGTTTTGGATTTGATTCCTATGACTACCCTCCTGACCATCCCCATTAGTTCTTTATCACTCTCAGTAGCAGTAAGGTGTCGTCCTGGAGGTTAGAGAGTGATTCAAACGTGCCCTTCTCCTCTGGCCCTGGGATGTGAGGTTCTGCAAGGCATGGGAAGAGCAGAATACATCTCATGGGGGAACCATGCATGGCAGGACCAGTAAGGAGACATCCCTGGGGACAGAGAGGAGCTCCCAGACACAAGACACCACGTGTGCAACCAAATGCAATTAAGACAGTTAAGACTTCAAGACAAAGCCTCAAATCAGGAGACCTGCTCCACTGGGGATCCCAGGATGAGCTTCTCTGCAAGGACCTTGAGTGCTGCTAGGTCTGTGCAAACATGTGCCCAGTAGCCCCAGTGCAAATCTCTCTTTACGCTCCAATACTGGGAATCTGATCTCTGATGGACACTTTCACCTGCAAGTTCCCCAAGAACAGATACAAAGCACAGTTCATCACTTCCCACCCCCAGAGCTCCCCTCCCCCCCCCCCCTCCCCCCTCCCTCCCCCTCCCCCTCTCCCTCTCCCTCCCCCTCCCCCTCCCCCTCCCCCTCCTCCTCTTCCTCCTCCTCCTCCTCCTCCTCCTCCTCCTCCTCGTTCCCAGTCCCAGGGGAGGGCTCAACCATATATACTCAAATTGCAAACTCCAGAGATACCTCTAACTTCCTCCAGTACGTTGTTATTGTCCCTGCCCTATTGTCCATCCTTCATGTGCCTTCGTATTCACTGAGTTAGTCTTTCACCTCCACACCATCAATGTGTTCCAAACCACCACTGTCTCTCATTCATATGCACCATGCATGCAGGCCACTACATCTGTCTTATTCACCACTGTTGCCTCAGCACCCAACAAAATACCTGACACATAATAATAATAACAATAATAATAATAGTATGGTTTCCTATATTGTATACTTATGTGCTGACACTTGTCTAAGTGTTTTATGTGCATAATCTCACATCACAATTCTCTGGGGTGAATGTCATTATTATTGTTACATACACATGAGGAGAAGGAGGCTCAGAGGAGCTGTGCCCAAGGTCCCACAGGTAGTAAGTCCCAGAGCCGGGATTGCAGAGTAGATCTGTTCCATCTGACCCCAGAGCCTGGTTTCTGCATCGTGTGCTGCATTGCCTCTGTGGGAGTTTGGTGATACCCACTGGTTAAATGGATGGATCACCACACCACTAGTCAATCTCCACGGCCCCAGCTGTGCTCCTTCCAAATCATTCTCCATGTTGTAGCCACCACGGTGGCTATAACTTAAAATAGTCAATGGTCCCCAACTCCTGAGCCTGGCTTGAAAGATCTAGCTCCTTCCTCCCACTCCATCCTCGCTTCTCTTCACTCTTCCATCAGGCATACCCATCTACTTTAATGTTCCCGGATTGATGCGCCACATTATTTCTTGTCTCAGGCCCTTGTACAGACAGTCTCTCTGCCCACAATGCCTCTCCGCTCTGCTCCCCCAGACCTGAAACTCTCAACCTAGACCATGCTTCCTCTTGTCCTATCCCATCCGCCTAGCCAAGGCGCCCATCCTCTGTGTCCCCATGGTGCCCTGCACAACCCACAGGACAGTAATGACCAGGTACTGTGGCCTCCGTTCCATTAACCTGTCAGTTCCTTCAAGTCCAGCGGGCGTGTGTTCACTCTGGCCTCCCCACTGGCGAGCCCAGTGGCGGGCATGTAATTGTCCGTGCCTGACAGCGATGCCTCTTTGTTTGAATGGGTTGATTCAATAAAGTTATTAGTAAACAAAAAACAGACAACATACAACTTAAGTGGGCTTCAAGAATCAACCATCAGAAAAGACTCATGACCCTTGACAAGACAATGTGGTCGGCGATCTAGAGGCGTGATTTCCAGCCTTGCCCTGTGTCAGAATCACCTGGTTCGCTTTACTAAAGCACGAGGGCTGGGCCGCACACCTACAGTCTCTGATTCAGTAGATCTGGGAAGAGGTGGGTGGACTGAAGATGTCTAGTAGGTTTCCAGGTGATGTTGATGTTGCTATGAGAGCTACCTTCTAGAAGATTCTGGAAGTACCCTTCAGAGAACAGTAGTACCTAGTAAAGCTAGGAGGACAGGCAAAAAGAGAAATGAAAGACAAGCTTCCTGTCTTGTCAGGCTTTGGTCTCAAGTTTGTAATGCACCAAACCCTAATAGGAAGTCTGCACTCTGAACACAAACAGTTTGGGGGCACCCACACCTAGCCCAGGGTCAACATTCATGTGGATTCTAACCTCTTGCTGCAGAAATGCTGGCTTCTCACCGACACTCTGGTATAGAACGGCCACATTTGGCACCTGGTTCTGGATGCCAGGCATCCAGGCCCAGAGTATAGGCATTGCTGAGATGCCCCATACATCTTGCCGGCCGTCAAACAAGGCCTGACCCCCTCCTCGCTGATGGGAGCAGCTCCAGGCAAACCAATGGCATCCTGCAGACATCGTGAGCGGGGAGGAAACAAACAGATTAATCTCTGAAATTTGATACCCGTTCCAGACACAAGTAGCAACAAACTTAGCGACAAAGCTGTCAAAATATGTTCCACAGCCTCATTGGCAAGAGATCTGGACACATGAAAGAAATTCAGCAAAACCAAATCAGTTGCCAAACTGGGAGGTTTGACAGCATGCTCAGGAATACGTTTAGATCAAAACAGGAACACGTCCAAAGGAGTGAGTGTCTCCATAAATTATTATGGAATGATTAGAAATAATTAGTCAGTGATTTCAAAATATTACATCTATTTTTCAGTGGTATTGAGGGGACATGTTATATAACATGGGACTTTGTTTTTACATTCGGTTTTTCTAATTTTTTTCTTAATGCTCTCCAGCAGTTTTCAAAAGATGGGGGCCACAGATGTAATACTCTACCATGTAAATCACGGTGGCTTAAAAGAATATGTTTTTAGGCAAAAGGATTCCTTTGCAAAGCTTCTAATGGAAGGGAAATGGCAGAGAGATTCTTGTTCCTTTCTGGGCCTTGTTGGTGGGGGTTGCTCTCTAGTTGCTTTTCCTGAGTTAGAGTTTGGTATCAAAGGAGTTATAGAATTTACATTTCCGAAGGCCTGCAGGGGTGGTTTGACCCAAGCAGACATGGGGTTCACCCAAGCAGACGTGGAATTCCAACCAGAGCCAAGGCTGGAACCCAGGCCTCCTGACTTCAGGCTGCTTATTTTGGGCAGGAAAGACCTGGAACCAAGAGGCTCCTATAGCCTTTCTGAAGAAACTGCATTCTAAAGACAGATCTTTAGAACAAATCTGTTTCTAGTGCTCCTGCCATGTGGGAGAAGAATTCTTGTCCGGGTAACAGAGGGGCATCTCCTGGGCTCTGCTCCTTCAGCTGGCCCTGGAGTGTCCAACCAGACTTGAAACAGTTGCCCCAGATCTGGGCATCCCCTCTTGGCAATGTTCCTTCCAGCCTTACAATCTTGGGAAGGCAGACCATGAAAGATCTACCCTCCTTACATGTCAGAGAGACGGTAAGACTCAGCTCAGCCTTCCTCAGAGAGCAGAGAGAACATTCCATCACCCAAGCATAAGGAGCCCCACAGACCACATGGAACAGAGTAAAACACTGGCCACACATCCCTGCCCCCGCTGGCTTCTCTGGCCCCTAGCTTTTTCCACTTGCTCTTCAAGAGTTAAGACTTAACATCCTGCTAAGGGGTATTAACTTTTAAGTTGCCATAAAACCAAATAATTTTATTTATCAATTTGTTTTAATTTCAGAGAATGGCTAAGCATATGTATGAGTTAGCCGAAAAAGCCAGCATGCACACCTGCTGTGAGAAGAGCTTTCCAAAACAAGACATGAGGAAAATATTTGAATTCCATTTCCCTGTTCTAAAGTCCCATTTGGAAAAAAAAAAAAAAAAAGAAGAAGAAGAAGAGGGAAGAAAAGACAAGACTTCCAACACAGAAGCAGGCCTTTACAGTTACAGCCTTTTACAAGATGATCCTGAGCTATGTTCCCTGTCTCTGAGGAAGGCACCAGCATATAAAATGGTAGTGAATTTGCATTACTTCCAATCCATCATTCTCTGGGTGTGCGGGGAAAACCAGGGGACCCGCTGCAACAAAGCTCAGCCTTCGTGTTGACAGATTCTTATTTAAGTGACTATGAATACAACAATTCCACAAATAATTTGTCAAGTGTGGGGCTGAACTGGCTCTGAACCCTGATAAATACCGACTCTCCTCCTGCTACAAAAGCAGCATGCTTGGTGTGCGGACACCGCGGAGCAGGCACGAGCATGGACCAATCGATGCTGCTATATTTCTCTCTTCTTTGTGGTTTAACGAAACAAAACAAACAAACGAACCTCAGACAACTTTGAAGGTGGCTTTTTTCCTCAGTGTTGAATATCCAAGATGGAGATGCCCTTTGATTGCACACCAAGCACTGCAGGCTGAGCCATAAGGGTCCCTTTGCAGACCACACTGATGGCCCCCTGCCCACAGAAGCCTCCGGCTTCCCTCTTGGATGCTCCAGTCAAGTCGCCTTAAGCCTCGAGTTCCCCTGGCTGCTGTCCTAAACGGTGCACCTGGCAGCTGGAGCCCAGTGACTGTGACCACACAGGGCGGCCGGCAGTACACAGGCTGCACCAGCAGACTTGCAGCTCAAGATGCACCTGGAGGACGGGGTGACAGGTCCCCTTGAACAAAATGTATATCTAATCATCTTTGAAGACCGCAATATACACCTAAATGTCTCTTGCAGATGTAATTTGGTATGCATTATTAATTTATTTTTCATAAAGCTCCCCAGCTCCTGAGAGGGTGAGTGTGAGCACAGAGCCGCCCGGATGATAAGGCTCGTTTGTCAGGGGAAGGCGGGCATGGGCGTACAATTTCCCTTCCTAAAAACCCCATCCAGGAGAATGCGCAGATGCTTCTTAGGGAAAGAAGACTCCTGCAAACTAGATGATTCCGGACATATTAATAAACTGCCGACCTCTAATGGGACATGAACACTCCTGCGCTGTTTGCAAAGTGAGCGGTAACTTAACAATGCTGGACCGCCAGGCATAAGAGGGGCTGTCTACGTGTCAATTACACTGAAACTTTTGACACTGGGACCATAATGCCTATAGAAATAATTAAGAAATAATTAACTCGTTCTAACATAAAATGCTAATTATTTATTGTTTATGAAGCAATTTTAAATAATGCAAAAGCTCATGCAGTTGGGGCCATCATGATTTTCCAGTCATTAACTTAACCAGAATTTGCATTTTGGGACTCTAGCCAGTGACTTACATGCAGTCCTTAAGTCATTTTTCAAACACCCTGTCCTATCTTAATCTATTCATCATTAATCACATTTGGTCACTTTACATAGAGAACACTATTCAGATAAAAGATAAAAGAAATACATTAATAAAATGAAAGCAAGTTGGAATACTTCAAAACATAAGGTAGAGGATGAATATGGTTATCCCAGCAATTTATACATTGTGCACTTAGTGTTAAAATAGGGCTGGTGGAGCTGTTGCTTATTATTTAAGAGGGATTGTAAGGAGGAGCTGGCTTTTATCATATCAGGCACCCTTTCTCACTGTTCTGAAATGAGAGCATGCATCTAAGCTGGTCCCTGGAGCAGCTCTGCCCTCCAACAGCTGGGGCAGGTCAGCAGAACATGGGGAAATCCAGACCCTTCTCTAACCCAGGTTACCTCCGCCAGTCACTAGACTGGCCTAGCAAAGATACACTCTGGGGCCACTCCAAGGAACTGATTCATCCTCACCTGGTGCTGTCAGCCCAGTTTCCTTGGGGGTCACAGGGAGGTCATGCTGGGCCCCACTCAGTGGCACCAATACCTCCTGGCCCAGGAACTCCCAGGCTCTCGGCCACAGGGTCTGGTTCTCTATGGGCTCTTGGACATTCTACACAATGTCCCCTTCCTGGGGCATTGGCAGAGCAGAATTGTGAGCTTGTTTCCCATATCAACAGAGGCAAAGTGAAAAGAGTGGGGAAAGAAAAGCAGGAGAAAAGGCATGGAGGAGGTGGGGAGGGAAACTGTGTCTGCTGCCACCATTCCTCCCACCCAGAAGGACCACGGCCATCATGAACATATGATGTTCTGTGCCAGCTGGACCAAGTCCCCTTCTCCAAGCCCACAGACTGCCTGTGCTCTCCTGGGCAGCTCCTTAATCAGGGCCACCTTGTGGCAGGTACTAGGCATGTACTAGGGCTGAACCACTGGGGTCGCATGAGAACTGGTCAGATAATGGTTGTATCATTCAAGGATTTCCACTGATTAGGTGGTAGTAGCGTGGGGGGATTGGATTGTGGCCAGGCCATGGGCTCTTTGGTGAACTGAGAGTCAAACTGACATCTTCAGAGGAGGACAGTTGAGTCCCCACCCAGCCATATAAGCTGGCAGGGGAGACAATCCCCCCCAAGACCAGGTGGTGCTAATGCTGGGGTCAGCTACACTTTGGTGGGTATATGTGACATTTAGTTTGGAGGCATCACAGGGCCCAAGGGAATGAACATAATCTGTATATTGGTGTCTTGGGTATATATTCAGCCATTTGGGCCATTATAGCAAACTACCACAGACTGGGAGGCTTATAAACAACAGAAATTTATCTCTCAAAATTCTGGAGACTGGGAAGTTCAAGATCAATGTGCTGGCAGAGTCAGTGCTTGGTGAGAGCCCACTTCCTGGTTTGTCGACGGCTGTCTTTTCTCTGTATCTTCACATGGCGGAAAGGGTGAGGGGGCCCTCTGAGGTGTCTTTATAAGGGCACTAATCCCATTTATGAGGGCTCCATCCCCATGATCTAAGCACATCCCAAAAGCCCCACCTCCTAATACCATCACAAACATTTAGTCTATAGCAATTGGATACAGACTGATAAGGTAGACAGGAGTCAAGTACAGAGAACTCTGAAAATCTGATTAAAGTGCTTTATATTTACTCTGCAAGATGAGAAGGGAAAAAAAAAGTGACGTGCAAAGCCCAGACGTTCCAAGGTTCTTGATAAGTGCACTAAAATGTGGTACCTGGGGGCTGTGATCCTCAGCAAGCTCACCCCTGGCATAGAGTGAGCTCTGTGAGGACTGGGGACCACATCTGTTTGAATCACCTCTGTATTCTCAGCACCTACAACAGTGCCGGCCACATGGTAGGTCTCCTTTCTGATGTTAAATAAAACTAAATATAATTGAGTGCTTTTAATGATGCTAAGCATATTCTTCTGACCCACACTGAAGGGCCTGAATCCAGTCATCTCCGACCAGCAGAAGAATCTGGAATAAATAGCTTGGATTGCGACCTAGTACCCGCCAGGCCATAAGCTTTATTATTTTTTTTTTGTAGCTCTCCCATGTGCCAAGTGCTCTATGAGATGAAACCATTGCTCAGGCCCTGCTGGGGGGACGGGCCGTCTACCCATCATGATAGAGGCTGGCCAAGGGATGTCCCTCCAGGCAGCTCCAGACTGGCCAAGGTGGGTGTGGCTCAGATACAGAATGGGGTGAAGGAGGTCACTGGCAGAGCAGTCAGGGCACATGGCGGTGAGGGCCAGTGCCATGCTGTTGCAAGCAGTGTGCCTGCCTGTGCTCCGGAATATTGAGCTATTGAGTGGGCCAGTGCTCTACAGCCAGACACTTATCATTGTTGTGAGATGGGAGGGGGAGGGGATGGAGCAGGGGGAAGAGGTGACAGGGTGGGGGAAAGACGAGGGACCCGGGAAAAGAGTCCCGCACTGGGTGGGGCCGATGACTAGGCAGGACAGATAAGCCCTCCCTGGGGTCTGGCCTTTGGGACCAGTGTGTGCTGGTCAGGGCAGCTCCTCTGCCCATCAGGGGACCCTGGAGACCAATGCGCCAGCAGGACTGGGCTGGAGGCGAGCTTGTAGCGAGAGCACCCAGGATACAGGAACAAAGAGAGGAATTAAAGATTTACTTCCAGGGCAGGCCCCTTGCCATTCAATCTACCATGCCACCAAAAGGGGATGTGAAAGCAATATTGTCCTGATCTTCATTGTGGAAACTGTGGCATGTGTGATTCTGAGACACCATCACAACCAGAGGAGGTGATTTGTAGATTCACCGTTGTCATTTACTAGTTTGGACTCAGATCAAGCAATTGAGTATTTTTATGGGTGCTTTTCAAGAATCTCCCCAAGTCTTTTTTTTTTTTTCTTGTAACAAAACTCTTGCCAAAAGAAACTAGTTTCTAAAGTCCCAGTCAAAAAGTAGTAATATTCTATCCACACATTAATGATTTCAAAATTCTCCATTATGAACAATATTTATCAAAAACAGCCCACTATCAGATGAAAGATGTGCCTTATCTTTTCTTGTCAACTAAAACATTATTCACAGAAAGTTTCTTTCATATCTGTTTCAGGGGTTTCAGTGTCATTTTAAATTGCAAATCAATCATCTATCTTGCAGCCCTCGTTCTGGAGGGGAGATTAACGCTCTGGCTAAAATTGTTTACAAAGCCATTTGTAAACCTTCTGCAGATGCAGATGAGGAAAGTTTACCAGTTTAACATTGTTGATCCCAGAGAAAGCCTTAAGCAATGACTTCAGAGGGCAAAAAAATTTGTTCATTTATCATTATTGTCATGGGCTTTCGCAAATGATGACTATTTGTCTTCATCCTATTTTTAGACAATGAGCCACAATAGAGTCCAGAAAGCCATTTTGCCAGATGGGAGAAGGTGCTTTCATTGCAAAATGTTGTCTTTTCTTTCCCTGCCCTATAAAATTGGCTTAAGTGAGAACCAAGGATATGTTTTAATGTCAGGATTCCCAGAAGACATAATGACATACAATAAAGGCATTGCCAGCCCCAGGAAGGATGTGGTTCAAATGCATTGAATACTATTTTCAATCTAAAATCGTGACTTCTGGGATAGATAGAAGCATGGTAAAAGCCGGGAAGATAGTTATGGATTTTAGCACGCTTTCATTCCTTATTAATATTCCCTTTTTTAAAATGAAACACTGCAATAGGAAGGCCAATTACTTCTCATTAAGATGAATAAAAATGTTAGAATAAGCTGGACATAAAATAAACATTTATAGTGATATATGGTGAATTCCACCGAGCTCTGAACTACTAATCAGAAACTCTCTATGGAAGAGAAGATAAGAAAATCCAGTTTTTATAAGAAATGGTCCAGATTCTGGGGAATTTCTTCAAGCTCCCTGCTTGTTCCCCTCAGCTTGTTTCTGGCAGCATCCTGGGGGAGGGGGGTACTCTTGTTTTCGTGTCTCTGATCGTCTAGGGGTCTAGGAGCCCCCTTTCTGCAAATAGCCCCAAACCAGTGCTCTATGAGCTTGCCATTGACAATCATTGTATGCCTAGTCTGTCTTTAACACAAAGGAATATTTCACCTGTGTTTTCCCTCTATTGAGGGCAATAACGAGACAGGCCTTGGAGAGATTATGTAGTCAAAAATCAGCACCGACGTCATAATAATAGGGGGTCCTTCTGGTTTGGGTCCAGGTGCAGGGGGCACCGGAAACTTCATCTTCTAGAAGCCTTTATCATTGAGCTGACATTTTAGCAAATAGTACTGTTGACTCACTGGACACACGGTGGAAACGTGAGAGCATTACTGAGCATTAATCAGCTTGAAAACATGTCACATGTTCTGAAATAGCCTGGACACACTCCTACACACACGCGCACACGCACACATGCATACACATGCGTGCACACACACCTTGGAGTTTCGTGGGAGAAAGGATCTTGGGGAGCCCAGAGAGGCGGATGCCGCAGATTGGGTTGGTCACCGTGCACGGTGGGCTTTGGAGGAAGGGTGCTGCTGGCCCCGCTCAGCGCAGGATGGGCAGCGGCATGAAGAGCTGACAACCCGCCAAGACTGCTGCCTGCTTTACTTTAGCAAACTGGATACTGGCCCAGGTTCTGCTCCTCTCCATGGTATCTTTTTTTTTTTTTTTTTTTTTTTTTGGCAGAATTGCAGAATTACCTGACAGAAAGCTGCTTCTCCACAGGCCATTTCCTTAAAAGCAAAGAGACACCTTTGCAGTGTGAGCTCCATGGTGCTTCTGTACTCGGACTCCTCATCACAATCCCATTCTCCCAACCACAGCGCACCCCCTGCCCCTCCTCCTCTCCCTGCCCTTCCTCACCTGCAACTCCTCCCTTCCAGCTCAGCCCTGTGCCTCCGCCACGGACTTTCCCAAATGGCCCAGCCCTGTTGACCCCTTGTCCAAGTTTGCTCCCGGTGTGTTATCCTAATCTGAACAGGAGCAGTTTTATTTCCCAATCATGACCGTTTTGGGTTTTCTTTCTTTATTTTTTGGTCAGTAAGAGTGTATTTACTGGCTGGGGAATTTATCACTCAATAATTTTAAGACAGCCTGGAATAAGACACAATCGTCTAAGAAAATAATTTTTTTTTTTTTTTTTTTTTTATTATTTTTATTTTTGGCTGTGTTGGGTCTTCGTTTCTGTGTGAGGGCTTTCTCCAGTTGCGGCGAGTGGGGGCCACACTTCATCGCGGTGCGCGGGCTTCTCACTATCGCGGCCTCTCTTGTTGTGGAGCACAGGCTCTAGACGCGCAGGCTCAGTAATTGTGGCTCACGGGCCCAGTTGTTCCGCGGCATGTGGGATCTTCCCAGACCAGGGCTCGAACCCGTGTCCCCTGCATTGGCAGGCAGATTCTCAACCACTGCGCCACCAGGGAAGCCCGAAAATAATTTTTTTTTTTGCTTTTTTATTTAATTTTTAATTGTGGTAAAACACACGTAACATAAAATTTACCATCTTAATCACTGTAAAGTGTACCATTCAAGCAATCTCCAGAACTCTTTCAAATTACAAAACTGAAGCTCTGTACCTATTAAACAACTCCCCATCCCACCTTCCCTCCAGCCCCTGGCAATCCAGTTGACCATTTTTGATGCTGTAACCAATGTTTTTGTCCTCCTGTATTCTCTATTACTCCTTGACCATCCCTCCCATTCAAGTCACCAGAGACTCATTGCATGAGGGAAGAAATAGGATAACAGAAAACAGACAAAAATAATTCTCTAATGAACTTAAGCCTCAAAAGTCTAAGCCTGGAGGAGAAGAGAACAAGAATGGCCCCAAGCCATGAGCAGTAGGTGAGGAAGGACACGTGATGACTTAGCAGAAGGTTTCCTACCCCCAGAGAATACATAAATGTTCCAGAAGAAAGAAGAGCAAAGGAGAGAGAGCACTTAGATGCTGGTAGGTCCCCATGAAGGGGCTGGTCCTTGGCCATCCTGAGGTTGAGCCCCACAAGATGATGAGAGCACCCACAGATGCCCTGGAATAGACTGAGCAACCATGGCCCAGCACTGGATGGAGGGATGACCACTGGGGTACCACAGCCACCTCCACCCCAACCTTGTCATTATATAGGAGTCCAGGAACCCTGGGAAGGTCCCCAACTTGGGGAAGATTATTCTCATTGACTTGACAAAGTAAGAGCTTGCATTAAAAATTTAGTTGAATGATAGGAAAAGAAATTTATTTTTCTTGACTTTCAAGGCTGCTCTAGTCCACACCTCTGCCCCCTCTGCCAGCAACTACCCCATATACTGCCTTACATGTCCCACTGCCCTTCTCAGACTTCATGCCATGTTGTGAGGAGGCCCTCCCACCAACAAGCAACACCAATCTGTCTGCCATGTGAATGAGCCATCTTAGAAGCAAACCCTCCTGGTCCGGTCATGCTTTCAGATGACTACAGAACCAATTGACATTTTCAGTGCAAACCCATGAGGGATTCTGAGCCAGACCTGCCCACCTAAACTGCTCCTAAATTCCTAACCCACGGCAACTATGAGATAACATATAGGGTTTTTTGTTATAAGCCACAAAGTTTTTAGATAATTTGTTACATAGTGATAGATAACTACTACAGGAGCCCATATCAGACAAAATCATTAAGTTGCTGGATCAACCCTCACCTGAAGCTAAGTACCTATAGACTTTTCAGTGAAATGGATCAATAGAGTCTCTTTATTGTCTAAGCCAGTTTGAGTTTCATTTTCTATTATTTTTTATCAAAAGCATCTTGGCAGATACATTCTTAATCCTTCTCCCTCGCCTCAGACTTCTGACCTGGTGGAAACTAAAAATGTGGATTAACTGACCCTATTTAACTTCAGGTGAAGAATCTTCATTCCAGCTACTCCTGCTTGTAATTGTGGCATTAACATTATGGAAGCAGATGCTGCTGCAATCTCCATGCAGAGAATTCATTCCCTTGCTTAAGGATGTAATAAATGGAGATGAGAAGAGTTTACATCTAAATATATAAAGAGTCTATAGGTAATAACCCTTAAATGTAAAATCACTGTAGATATCCATTGTTATTTGCTTATCCAAAGCCACCAAAGATGAGTGAGTTGTTAATTCCTACTTGACAGTGGCAACTTCGCATTCTTCAAACCAAAATGAGAAACAAGAAAACTCTGTGGTGGTTACAGCACTTTGGTGGCTAAAAACACAGGTGTAACCTTTCTGTTTCTTTTGTAAGTTGCCTCTTGCAATTCACAAAAAAGAGAGCAGGTCTTTTTTTTTAGAGGAGTGAAAAACAATTGGGGTGTGTGTGTGTGTGTGTAACAAAGTAGAAAGATCATAACAAGATAGCATGTATCTCAACTCTGGTTGACAGAGTCCTTTGTTTGAATAAAACTAAGACTGGTCAATAACAATCATTGCACATCATGTGTCAGCTGTGGATATGGATTTAATGCATAGATAGACATGGTCATGTGAAACCTACAGATCTATGGTCTAGGAATACCTGATAAGAATTATCAGTAAATTGTATCCTTATTAGTGCTCTTATGCTTATTTCCTGCTTTTTTTTTTTTTTTTTTTGAATGAGATTGTATGGATTATTGGCTCTCTATCCAGGAAAAAACTTGAAATTCACTTCTGTGATGAATCACAGAAATTCATTACATTAAGCCTCACTGAATGTTACATAGAAACGTTTTTGGGAGGGACAGAGTTAATGTTTGGCTTTGAAGTCATTTGATATGGATCTCATTTTCCTCTTAACTCCTGTGTAACCCTGAGCAAGTTACTGAGTCTGTCCAAATATCAGCCTTTTCATCTGTAATATTATTTTGTTTGTAATAATAAAAATAGTACGTACTCTTACAGGATTTACTATGTTTCAGACCCTGTAGTCAGTGTTTCCTGTTTCTTAACTCATTGAATCCCATCCCCTAATATGATTCTCTTGTCCCAAAGCTTGGCACATGTTAGACACTGCAATGGCAATATACCCTTTCATTTGGAAATGAAATATTAAGAAGCATAAATGATAGAAGACAAAATGATCTATTTCTCACACATCTAGGTGACATGAATCTAAAAATATTTTTACATTTATACTCTGTGATCAAGTACACACACACATGCACTGTGAAAGAGCATGATTCTAAAAATCAATGTATCATTGCCTTTCCTATATCGTCCATTTCTATCCAGTCCACCTGGTATCACTGGGGACATCAGAGGGACACTATGCTTCAAAGGCAAATGCCATCTTAATTAGACAGGTCTCTTTTAACATTTACCATCTCCTGTTGGGTCTAGCTCAAAGCAGTCAATATTTTTTTATAAACAGGGGAAGGAAAAAAAATGTCATCCAAAATCCACATCTCAAAGTTATTGGTGTGTGTTTGGTGCAACTGTGTTGATCCCAGCATCCATGTCAGAAAAATGCCATACACATGTGTTAGCCGTTTTAGGCACAGGGCTGCGGGCTGTGACCACATCACGCCACCTGAATCAGAATGCGTGACAACCCTGTGCAGGGCTATTCAGACACAAGCTCATGTAATCAACCACAGTGGGAGGGTCCAAATTAGTGGGGTTGACCCAGGTTCTCAGTTGAGACAGTGAGAGGTGTCTTACTCCGGCTGACTCAGTTCACAGGAAAACACTGAAAAAATATGAAGGAATACGCGGCCTTATCTTCAAATTTACACCAGGCACCAAAGCAATGTGGTGAACCCGCTGTAGAGGCACCATGACTCCGGAGGAAGCATGTTTATGAATTTTGGTATCAGAGAGACCTGGGTTCAAATATCAGCTCTGCCACCTGCCAGCAGTATGACTTCACATCTATGAGCTTCTTTTCTTGTAAGGGCTACATGAGATAGTATTTATATACTCCCTGAAACATAGCAAGCTCTCAGTAAATGGCAGAAGAAGCAATAAAGTAATAATGATTTTTGCCTCTCATTCCTTACCTCTTTCCCTGAGCTCCAAATTTGTACAGAAGACTAACTACTCGATACCTCCACCTGGGTGTCCCACAGGCCCTCGGAACAAGCATGATAAATCAAACTCACCATCTATTCCTTAAACCCGCACAAACTAGAAACCTGGGTCATCACGACCTCTTCCCCTCCCTCTCCATTCACATGGATCCGATAACTCAGTCAAGGTGTTCACTGGACTTCAGGTTGGAACTTCATCTCACAAGTCGGGATTTTCTTCTTCCTTCTCCTGAAAATATACAAAAGCAAGATGGAGAACAAAAAAATGCTTATAAGTTTTCAGGGAAATTCAAAGACAAATGTAATGCAAGACTGCAAATTGTGTGTCAGGCTGTCCAAAGCAGCTGTGATTGAGCAGAAGCCACAATAAGAGGAAGTGAAAAGAAACTCAGCGAATAGCTGGAGGAGTTCAGTGATGGTATATCTCAGCAAGACCAACGAGGAGACATTTATTAAAGGAAAAAGACTCAAGCTGAAGTACAAAACTATCCTTGTTTTCAACAATAGGTGTTGAAAATAGAGAGAGCAGTGCTTCTGCGAGAAGCCCACTTAGCCTGGTTGGGACAGAGGGGCAGAGTGAGCCATAGTTGCAGGAAGCAGTCTGTGTTTGAAGCAACAGAGAAGGGAAAACCTTTGGCTTGTGAAATCTGAAGGGTGACCCTACCTTCTCCTGCCCCTTAACCCTCTTCATTGCCACTTGTCACCCCTACCCTCGAACTTATGCTAATACCTAATAGAGGGGAATCAAATATACCCAATTATAAGTAATGCCAAAGAGCAGCCATGGCTTCTATACAAAAATACTAAAGGAAAAATTGGGCATAGATAGCAAAACTCAACAAAATAAAAAAGCTTCTTTAGTAGTCATGTTTTCATAGGGCAGGTAAAAATTATGACCAAACATTTTGTCACTACTTAAAAAAAAAAAAAGAGAAGCAATTACATCTCTGAAGAAAGCTCACAAAGAAGGAACAATTGTCTCATATATGCTAGCTTGGTGTTAAAGGATATCATTCAAAGATGAAAAATCTAGTGATAAAATCATATGCATATGTTAAGCACTGAGGTCTATACTTACATAATATCAGAAACTAAAATTGGGTGGTGGAAAAGAAAGAGAAGGGAAAAGGAAATCTGCTAATTGTATTATGAATCATGGTAGAGAATGAAGAAGATAGTGTCTAAATAAATAAGAACTAAAGATGTCATAGAAAGTTATAATACAGGAGTTATGACTAGAGCAAAATATAAACCCTCTTAAATATTGGGAGAGCCAAAATATATCAAATTGTAGAGGTCTTTAAGAACCAAATAAAAATCTGTTATACAATGATGTGTTGGAACTAAGACCAAATATGTGTCATGTAAGTGTAAATGGGCGCAGTTGATCTATCAAAAATATTTTCAGGTTGGTCCACAAAGCAAAGCCAACCCTAAGCTGTATTCAAGAGTCAGGTAAGACCGAGTCATTCAGCAAAGTTGAAAACAAAGGGATATTCAAAAGCACACCAGACAGATGTAAACAAAAGGAAGCAGAGGCCATGCTCTTATTACCTGAGAAGGCAGGATTCATAATCAAAGCATAAAATCAGACGTTTATAATGCTAAAGGGAGAAATTCACAGCGATCATATAACTGTTCAGATGACATAGCAGCAACAATCACCTGGCAGAAATTACAGGAGGTGCAAGGAGGAACAAGCAGTAACACTAAGAACAGGAGACAATTTGGCACTCTCTCCATGACAGACCAGTGAACAAAAACTTAGACTCTAGCAGCCCCAGATAACAAAATTAATAAGACAGACTGGACTGAGTTACACAGATTATATACCTTGACAACAGATCATTTATTTTCTTTTCAAATGCCCATGAAATATTAACAAAAGAATCGACCACACTGTAGGCCACAAAAGAACCCCGATAAATTCCCCAAAACCAGAAATAGTGGAGATGATATTGCTTGATCACAATGTAATAAAAATAGAAGTAAACAACAAAATCAGACAATAAAAAGTCCTTGCCACCTGAAAATTAAAAATAAATTAAAATCACTCAGACATATTCTTAAAGAGGAAACACAACCCGAAAGTGAAGAATTTCTAAAAAAAAATAGTGAAAATATTATATATCAGAACGTATGGACATGGCTAAAAAGGACTCAGAAAAAAATCATAAACTCAAAAACTTAGGTCAATAAAAAATAAAAGCAAATGAATTAGGCATCTGACTAAAAAAGTTAGGAATAAAACAACGGTAAGAAATAAAGAGCTAATAAAGATAAAAGCAAAAATCAGTAAGTTAGAACAATAGAAACCCACAGAACTGTAGAATAAGCCCACAAGTTGTGTCTTCAGGAGAGGGAGAAAAACAATAAGATAGCGCACTAATCAACCTGCTCACAAAAAAGGAAGAAGAAAATACAAAGAGATGGAAAATGTAAATAGACCAATGTCCATTCAAAAATATGAAAAGCTGTCTATAAAAGCTTTTGATAAAAAAAGGAGGCAAAACAGGACTAGGCCTGGGGAAATTTTTTTTTTTTTTTTAAACATCTTTATTGAAGTATAATTGCCTTACAATGGTGTGTTAGCTTCTGCTTTATAACAAAGTGAATCAGTTATACATATACAATATGTTCCCATTTCTCTTCCCTCTTGCATCTCCCTCCCTCCCACCCTCCCCATCCCACCCCTCTAGGTGGTCACAAAGCACCGAGCTGATCTCCCTGTGCTATGCAGGCCTGGGGAAATTTTATCAAATCTTTCAGAAAATCAGATGGCCCAATAATGCTTAAATATTTTAGAGCATGTAAAAGACAGAAAATTACCAAGATCTTTTATTGAAGCAAATATAACATTACGCCTAAACCTGGTAGAGATTGGGCAAAAACAAAAACAAACAAAAATCACAGTCTAAACTTATTTGGCATATTAGTGCAAAAACCAGATATAAAATATTATCAAACAGAATCCATTAGATCGTTAAACTACACTATAAAAAGTGGGTTTTATTTCACAAACTTAAGAACAGTGAAATAATAGAAGAATCACTAAATATGCCATTCCATTACTGGATGTAAGGAGAAAAATCATATGATCAATTCAGACACTAAGAAAAATTACATGCTAAATTCAACAATAATTTTTGATTGAAAAACTAACAAAATCACAATACAACATGACTAACATGTAAAGTTTTCCTTAAAATTTGTAAGAAAAGACGAAGTTGAAAGTGGGGGCCAAAAAATTTCACAGAAAAGGAAATATAAATGATTAAGCATAAGAAGAGCAACTCAACTTTAATGAAAGATCTCCAATTTAAAGCTATTTCAAGATGCCGTTTTCACCGATTGGACTGGCAAAAATCCAAAAGTTTGATAATACTCTGTTAGGGATGCTCTGGGGAAACAGGCATCACATATTGCTGGTGGGAATATGAATTGGTATAACCCCTGTGGAGGGCAAATCAGCACCATCTATCAAAATTATGTATGTATATACCCTTTGACCCATCAATTATACATTTGGGAATTTATCCTCCAGTTACACTTGCATGCATTTGAAATGATGTCTGTACATGGTTATTCATTAGCTTTGCTTGTAGGAGCAAAAATGCAAACAACCTAAATGTCCATCTATTGGGAACTAGTTAAATAAATTATGGTACATCCATACAATATAATAGCATGAAGCTATAAAAACATAGCGACACTTTCTACATATGGATATAGAAAGATTGCCAATATGTATCAAGTAAAACAAACAAACAAAAAAGCCCACAATGTGCCAAAGTGTGTATATTAAGCTGCCTTTTGTGTTGAAAGAGAAAATATGTCTGTGTGTGTGTGTGTGTGTGTGTGTGTGTTAGGTTGTACACAATTCCCTATAGTGTTAGGAAATAGTGTTGCAAATATTGGCCCCCATCTACTCTTCCGGGTTGATCAACCACTCCTATTCCCTCCGACACACAGCCCACTCTGATCACACAATCTATGCTTTAGTTGCACTGAGACACTTAACAGTCTCTGGTTATCTTTGTGTATATATTGTTCCCCCTGCTTAAAGCACCAAGATACCCGCTCCTCTGCCAGATGGACCACTCATCCTTCAGGAAGACCCAGTTCCAAAATTGCACCTACACTAGGGGGAGAGAGAGTAGCTCCCTTCTGTGGGCTCATATGCACACCCCTTTTTGTCAAATTGTACTGAAATTCTTTGCTCAGATATATAAGTTCCCAAGAACACCATGAGAAATTCAGGGGCATCAGTCATGTGTTATATTTACTTTTGCATCCCAATGACCTATCTGGCAGAGATTATGCACACAATAAATATGCCTTAGAATGGGAGGTGTAAACAACCCACATGTCCATCAGCAAAATGTGACATATACATACAATGGAATATTATTCAGCCTTAAAAAGGAAGGCAGTTCTGACACAGGCTACAACATGGATAAACCTTGAAAATATTATATTTACTGAAATAAACCAGATTCAAAAGGACAAATATTGGAAACAAATATTCAAAACTTATATGAGTTTTCTAGTGTAGTCGAATTCATAAAGACAGAAAATAGAATGATGGTTGCCATTGCCAGGGGGTCAGGGGAAGAGGGAATGGGGAGTAATGGTTGAATGGGTACCAAGTTTCAGTTTGGGAAGATGAAAAAGTTCTGGAGTTGGATGGTGGTGATGGTTCCACAACAATTTGTACTTAATGCTGCTGAACTGAATACCTAAAAAAGGTTAAAATGGTAAATTTTATGTTATGTATATTTTACCACAATAAAAAATATGCTTTGAGTGGGGGAATCCAAGGAATCCTTAAGATAGAAAGTCACTATCCACAAGAACACTTGTATATCCTATTCCCAAAGATGGTAATATTGTATGTTGTGTTCCTGTCCATTTGTCAAAATCAATTCTACACTTAGAAAACTTTCTCTCGAGACTTAATTGAAAGCTGTCAATGAATGGTCACTAAGATCTTAGTAAATATGCTACACCATTCATTTGTCAATAAATATTGATGATCCGCTAGGTGGCAGACACCAGTTGCTGGGGATACAGAGGTGAGAAAGACCTCTTTTCCTCACCTTGAGGAGCATCCACACAACACTGAATCTACAGACCCTGAAACACTTTGAAGAATCTTTGCCTCTAGTTCCTTCCAGTCTCGGGGGTCACTCTCTCACTGGACCCCTGTACTTCCCTCTACTCTGTAGTAGTTTTCACCTAAGGTATGGGGTATCTGTTAACGTTCCACAGTAGAGAAGCAATTCCCTTCAATAAACAAAACACAAAAAGTTTATGAAATACATTGGGTAGAAATGCACTGCTCATTTTTATGTTTTATTTTTGAATTGGTAATTGCTGGGGTAGAGAAGTGCTATTGATTTTTGTATGTTGATCTTGAGCTTAGCAATCTCACTGAACTCTATTATTAATTCTAATAGTGTGTGTGTTGATTCCTTTGGTTATTCTGGAGAGATGATCATATCATTTGCAGTTAATGTCCGTTTTATCTCTTCCCTCCCAATCCTTACAACTCTGATTTCTTTTTGTTCCCTCATAACATTGGCCATGACCTTTAAAATAAAACTTCCCTTAAAACCACCATAAGGCAGCAAAAAAGTGAATTAATTTTATGATATTGAAATAAAAGATTTTTGTTCAAAGAAACCATGAACAAAGTTACTAAATGCTAGTACAGAAGATACGTGCAATGTCTAAAACAACAAGGGATTACTGTTTCTAGACTATGTAAGGAATTTTTTCATGTCGACAAGGAGAAAACGTCAACCCAATGGAAAAATGGTCAAAGGATCTGAATAGTAATTTATAGATGAGAAAATTCTAAAGCTAGTAAGCTCATTGAAGAGATGCTTAAAATCATTAATAATCAGAGAAGTGTAAATTAAAACAATAATGAGATATTACTTTATATATTTTAGACTGGTTGAATGAGAAAGCTGGGTAGTGCCAAATGTTGGAGGGAACGTGGGGATATAGGATGCAAGGATGTAATCTAGTGCTTGAGGCAACGTGACTGGTGCAGCAATTCTGAAGAGCGATTAGTAGCTTTAAGTCAAATTTTAAAATGCATCTGCTGCAGGGTATCACCAGTTCCCACACATGCTCCTAAGTGGACATGTGCAGAGAAGTTCATGGTAGCCTTGTCTGCCATGTTGAGGAGTTGGAGGCAGTTGGGTTGCCCCTCTTTGAGTGAGTGGATAGATACAAATATGGTGGATGCAAACCATGGAGTCCCATGCATCAACTGGGAAAAACAGTCTACATGTGTGGCTGGGTCTTAAAAGCATGGTGCTGAGGGAGAGAAATTCAGAAAAGACTATGATAACTGAACCAATACCATTTATATGAAATTCAATTGCATGCATACAAATCAAGAGTACATATTTTGCAAGAACACATATGAACAAAAAAAGCAAGTCCATGTTAAGTGCATCAGAATAGTTGCCTGTAGGGGTGGGAAATGGGGAGAAAGTAAATGAATAAATAAAACAGGAGCAGGCCCTTGCACAGAGGGATGGTAGCAAAGCTCCATGATGGAAGAGTGAAATTTTTTTTAAAGAAAAATAAATTAAAACAATGCTGAGAGACCAAAGGATCCCAGAGAGAGAGATGACAGGAGCTGAGCTCATGTCTCAGAAGCTAGAGGGTCTTCTAGCTGGGCCAAAGCATCATCTCAGAGTTATCTCAAAGATGCCCACAAGAAGTGGCCCAACCGCACCTTTATGTCATGAGATAAGAGCTTGGGATTAGCAGATGCAAACTGGTATATATAGAATGGATAAACAACAAGGTTGCACTGTAGAACACAAGGAACTATATTCAACATCCTGTGATAAACCATAATGGAAAAGAATACGAAAAAGAATGTATATATATATATATATATATATATATATATATATATATATATATATATACACATAACTGAGTCACTTTGCTGTACAGCAGTAATTAACACAACACTGTAATTCAACTATACTTCAATAAAAAATAAATTTACGAAAAAGAATAAAAAATAAAAAGAAATAAAACTGTTAAAAAAAAAAAAAGAGTGAACTCAGAGAAAAAACAAGATAAGGAAGGGAGAAGGGCCTTTTTGCCTACTTCCCACCTTGTAAAGAAAGGGAGGGGGTGGCAACCAAGTAGGAAGGGAGGAGGGTGGGCGCCATCTCATCCTTCTCACCACCCACCAGCCTCTGCCTTCCCCGTGTCATCTTGTGCACAAAGAGTGGAGGACCTGGAGAAAGGGGGCCTTGTCTCCTGATCTGACCAGGCTCCAAGACCTCACGTGATAAGTCAAGGCACAGGAGGGGCAGGCCAGGAGCCCAGAGCCCAACTGTGTATTCATTCCACGTGGAGGGGTGCCTGGTCCTCAAAAGCCTGACTCAGAGAAAATAAATAATGGGCCTCAGAAGCTCATTGGTCAGGCAACAAACACATCCAGACCTCCCTCTGTCACTTCTCTTGGCCACATCATTTGACACTGAGGCAGGTTGGGGTTGCACCCCGCTTGTTAACCAAGACCCTCCAGAAAGCTGGGGCAGCAGGAGCCGGGCCGTGACGGAGATGACGCTTTTATTAATGTCTGTCGAGAAACTGGTGACTGTCAGAGATCGTGTATTGACCTGGCTTTCTGAATGTATTCTCGGCTGGTTAGGAATTGTTACATACAAATTCTCTGGAAAGTTAGCCAGCCTGCTGCTGTCAAAATACTCTTAAGGTTGGGGGGCAGAGAGGCGACTCCTGTCTCTGGCAGTTTGGAAAGCCGGAACCGGAAAGAATAATAAATGTGGTGAAAACGTATCCACCGCAGGGAGTGGATCTGGGATCAGGGGCCGGTCACGAATCCAGAATAAGACCTTCCTAAACACAATGGAAAGCATGGACGGATGCGTGTCCTAATTTAGGGCAGTTCGTTTGCTCAGTGATTTCCAGGCAAGTCCCAGGGGGATCAAAGTGAGTTCAAGGTAAATAGGTTTGCTGCCCACAGCTAAGTGACTAGATGCTATCCTAGGACAATGGCTCAGGCCCTGAAGGGCGGCGCTGGCACCTCCCAACTGTGTGGCCATCAGCAAAGCGGCGGGCACAGGGGTCGGGGGGTGGAGGGTTCTGTAAAGTAGAGGCCTGCACGCTTCTGCTGGCAGAGTGCGAGCCCTGACTGCAGAACGGTACATGCCAGGAAACAAGTTGAGGAACAAATCACCAGTCTGGATGGGGGCTGGAATTGTTGGCTTACTCAAATATACACCCTAGTAAGAATTTAGAAGGAAATTCGTGCAAAAGCTTGGACAGCAACCTTAGTCCAAACCCACTCACAAGCAATGAGTGGAAGCAGCATCTATTTTAGATGTCATAGGTCTAGAACTGTCACCCTTGGGTAGCAGCTACCAAGCTTTCAAAGAGCATGAACGGAATTTGGCATAGTTGTCCTGGGCCCCTGGGGTGGAGAGACTTGGTCTAGCAGTGCTTCCTGATTCCCACGGGTCTCCAGAGAAGGCTGTCTCTTAGGTGGTCCCTGAAATGCTACTGGGAAACTACCACGGTTTCACACCGAAAGGAACAAAGAGCTAGGACGTTCCATAGATGGATGAATGAAATTCAGTCCTGCAAATCTGCCCTAATGTACATTTGCAACAGCTGCCTGCAGTTGAGAAACCAGATCTGCTCTGTGGCATCCTTGATCAAAGATGATCCCTCTGGGACGTGGCAGCTTCTCCTACAACCGTCCCACCCCTGCTGCAATCCCACAGCGCCTGTGGGTTGTATACGACTTAGAGTCCCTGAATATCAAACACTCTAGGCACACATGCAGCAGTCAGCAAGACATGGCCTGAGTGGCCCGAAAGACACGGTGACGCCCCCGAAATGCCAAGCTTGCACCCAAGGCTTGGCTTTGACTCCCAAAGAATTAAAGTCAACATGTGCCTGGGCATCAAATCAGAGAGAACTGTCAACTCTTTCAACTTAGTTCTGCGGCACTAAAATTTCCTTCTTAAAACAGTATCCCATTTCAAGTGTAAAGGAAGAAACGGATAATACAGATGTTTCATGGAGTTTGAAGTATCAAGAGTCTAAAACTATCACTTTTACTTTATCAGCCATCTCTGAGGAGTTCAAAGCATTTTTCGTGAACATTTTGGTGCAAAATTTCACAACAGCAGACGGGGCAGGCGCGATCCTCATTTTACAGACAGAAATGAACGAGCGGCTAGAGGTCTTCGGACTCTTAGCCTATTTCCTCTACGTGTCATTCCCAAAACCCAAAGGTCAGGGCCACATTTTTAAAGCAGTGTTCCTAGATGCCCAGGCTGTTCTGGATCTTCCAGGACTGCAGTAGCAAACACAGAAGTCAGACAGTGAGGGGACAAGTGGCTTTGTGCCCGGTGGGGTCAGTGACATGCCAGAATGCTCTTGGTCTAGAAGCAGCTGAACCAGCTCTGGCCAAACCCTGCCATGAAGAATGTGGACCTGAGTGTAACCAGATAATCTGTTAAAGAGAAGAAGTAAATCTAATAGTTTTTGGATAAAATCCACTGATATTTAAATGTTAGCTAATTTTGAAAAAAAAAATTAATTGCGAACAAAACAAATCACATCTGTGAGCCAGACACTGCCCAAAGCAGCCGGTTTGCAACCCCAGTCCTAAGATGTAACCACTGATGGCAATTTCTATCTATGTTTAGCAGAGAAAAAAAAAAAAGAACTTCTATTTTAAACTACAAATGACCACAACCACATCTGCTTGCTAGGGGACCTACATCCTTTCTCCCCAGTCTGAAATATTTTCTAAGAAAGATACTATGATGGGCTTGGGCTGTGAGCCCCTCATGTTCCCATCCCCAGACGTGGTCTGAAAGTGGCAAGTAGATATTTTTAGATTTATTTTTTATTGAAGTATAGTTGAATTACAATGTTGTGTTAATTACTGCTGTACATATATACAATGGAATACTACTCAGCCATAAAAAAGAAGGAAATAATGCCATTTGCAGCAACATGGAAGCAACTAGAGATTACCATACTAAGTGAAGTAAGTCAGAAAGAGAAAGGTGAGTAGATTTTTATCTGCTTATAAAAGAGAGCAGAACGTAGGGTTTGGAGGTCTGAGCTCTGCTGCAAATAAAGTCCCTTTCCCTCTCCTTTCCAGTCTTCCATGAAAGTTTACTATCTTCTCCTGCCGTTTGCTAGGATGAAGGAAGTGGGGGATGACCCACGCCTGTGTCGATGTGGAGAGGAAACAGCCACAGGGCAAGGCTCCAAATGCCTCAATGAGAGAAGCGGGAGAAACAAGGCACACAGGACTCCTCAGAGATACTGGGAAAGAGGTTCTTGGCTTTCTACAGTAGGTAGGACAGAATTGGAGGTTTTTTTTTTTTAAAGGTCAGCATGACCCCTGCAGCCTGGAGGCTTGGGGACATGTTTAGTCAGGCAGCCAATAAACTTTGAGTCACCAAGATCAGGGCACACGCCACAAGCTGCTCCATGGTGGACAAAGAGGGGCTCATGTCTTGCCAAGAGTCCCAGGGTTATCAGGCCCAGGGGTGTAGGTGTGGGATACACAGCCAGAGTTTGTGTTCCAGAAGGTGTGGCCTCCCTGTACTCAGCCATCAGCTGGCAGGGCTGGCGGGGCCCCCACCCTGGAGGTGCCATGATATGGGCATCACCTCGTGACCACAGAACAAAGCCTGGGGCAGGTGTGGACAGGGCATTTTCTCCTTCCTTGGGCCTTGGAGGCAGTTTCCTGAACACCCAATTTGGATGGCAGCAGAGGTGGTCTTGAGTAGACAGAACTGTCCTCAGGACCCTTCTTGGAGTGTCCCTAGGGGCTAAGACAGCTAACATGTTTGTCAAAAAGGAGAGCAGAGCAGGATGATTCCTATGTCTTCCCTTGGAAATAACCCTTTCTGCTAAAGACACTTTCAGGTTTCCAACTACACACAGCCCACACCCCCTCCACCCCTCTGTCCCCTGGGGAAGTAGCCTTAACTTGCAGAGATCCAGCCTGAGTTCTTGTGGTTCAGGTCCGAGGGACGTGACATCTCTTAGCCTGCCCTGGGGACCCTGCAAGAGCATCCTTCCTTCTCATGACTTCCAGTGGATTTTTGAGCCACTGATCATGAGTCACAGTGGAGAGGTGAGATTTCTTTACATCTGCTTGGCTATGATTAATGTATGAATTGTTGCCCTTGTGTTTTTTTTCAGAAAAGAAATAAAACAGCTGCAAAGGGAGCGTACTGTGCCCACCTGCGGTCTGACTACCGTCATCTCACATAACCAGATCCGTTTATTTGGTTAAAGCGATGTGAACTGCAACCCTGAATAATTTATTGAACTATTGAACCACTTGGAAAATAATTGAAGCTTGAGCCTAGTTTTACATAACAGATTTAAACTGGAGAGAAATGTATTAGCAAGATCTCAACCTCTAGAAATAGAAAAGGCAGCGAGGGAGCTGACACTCCTTATCATAACATACTCTTAGATAAAGCGTTTCTAACTGGCCACTGTCTGTGGCGATGTCTTGGTAACATCTCCCATCCCACGCCAGCTGGGTCCGACCACAGAGGGAAGGGAGGTGAAATGGTGGGGGAAGAGGGGCACTGCCAAAATGAGAGATAACCCCAGAGGTTGAGGAGTTGGGGGGCACAGGAAAAGTCTCTCATCCACGGCATAGGCCATCCTGACAGTGACCTATAATCTAAGGGGCCTGATGCAGAGCAGCTAGAGGAAGTCAGTTGTGCACAAATCAGATGGGCTCCACTTACAGGGAAAGGAGGCGTCAGCTCCACCTGGCTCTATGCCTTGATGAGACAACATCTGGAGCACCACACGTCCAGGTCCACATGATTAGAGAGGCATTGATAAACTAAGGAACCCAATAATTAGTATTCAAGGTGGAGAAGGAATTTCAACCACGTGCAATGGGAATCAGTTGAGAAACACACTCTTTCTTCTTGTTTTAAAACTTTAGGGGCTTCCCTGGTGGCGCAGGGGTTGAGAATCTGCCTGCCAATGCAGGGGACACGGGTTCGAGCCCTGGTCTGGGAAGATCCCACATGCTGCGGAGCAACTAAGCCCATGTGCCACAACTACTGAGCCTGCACGTCTGGAGCCTGTGCTCCGCAACAAGAGAGGCCGTGATAGTGAGAGGCCCGCGCACCGCGATGAAGAGTGGTCCCCGTTTGCCACAACTAGAGAAAGCCCTCGCACAGAAATGAAGACCCAACACAGCCAAAAATAAATAAATAAATAAATTAATAATAATAATAATAATAATACCCCCTCACTAAAATAAAAAAAAGCTTGCATGGGTCCTGATAAGTTGAGAGAGACCATCTGAGACTCATTCCCTCACTCTGTTCTTAAAAAAAAAAAACTTTATTGTGCAAGTATTTTGATACATATACTATAGTAACATATAGAAAATACAGATAAGCAAAAGAGAAAGAGAAAAATCAGAAATCACAATCTCAAGAGCCAGAGGTGCCTATCCCTTCAAGTTTTTACATAGTGCATTATATGATAAGTTGTTTAGAAAGTGGAAGTCATATGATGCCATAATCTGCTTTTTTTCAATTAGCGATACATATTGTTCTTATATATAACAATACATGTTTTGAATAGGCAAGTGTACCTTGTCTATAAAATGTATGTACAAAATTATTTTGAATAGTCACATGGCATTCCTGTACTGTCATTTACTAATGAGTATAGGTTGATTCTGATTTTCATATTTATAAACAATGATGTGGGCATGCTGGTATGATAAAATACAGAAAGACTTTGTACTAAAGAAGCATTCTCTATGCTTTATCTTTTAATCCTCCAGCCCTAGAGGGGAGATACTGCTCATTTCTCTACTTTATAGATGAGAAAAATGAACTTAGAGATTTTAAGTAAGTAACTGGCTATGACATTGTGGGCAAGGATCAGAGCTGGAATTTAAACCCAGGTCTGTCTGATGCTGCAGCCAAGATGGGTAATTACCACAGTCTACTGCTGTCTACACATATCTATCGAAATTTTTCTGACTGTTTCTTTAGGTTAAAGGCCTGAGTGTGAGACAGTCTAGGGCCTGGGACCGGGGACACTTTGCTGCAGTGCTGGCACCTGGACAAATGTCTCCTTGAGCAACAAAATACAAAGAAACTATAAGGGACTAAAAATAACTGCGTGCATGCACAGTTGGGGCAAATTATGGACAACAAGATACAAAACAGACCAAAAAGCCCAACTGCTGCTTCTGAAGAGCCAGGAGCAAAAACAGGGGGTTGGGAGCAAAAGCAGGGTACTGAGCATGCCCCCTGCACTCAGCGCCACCAAAGGGGTGGGCAAACCTCCAAAGCCACCCCTCCCGCCCGACTCCTGGACCCGCCCCTACCCTCACCCCATACGAGGAACCCGCTCGCCCCACCTCAGGGAGCAAGCAAGGGAAACTGTTACTCGTTTTCTCTCCCCGCTGCTGCAGCCAGGGTCCCAGTAAAGCCTTGCCTGAATTTCTTGTCTGGCCTCTGATCGATTTCTATTGATTAAGTAGGCCAAGAACCCTGGTCGGTAACAAATGTATACTTACTGGGACAAAGGAAATCAGGACTTTTACATCTAGGAAACAGAAAAAATGGTCACTGCGTTCAGAGATCGGCAGGCTCATGCGGTGGTTGCATGGTTGATTCATTCTGGGCTCACCCACCTAGCCCAACGGGAACAGAGAGGCTAAGGGTGGCTCACAAGTCCTCTGAAATGGAAGGGTCTCCCTTGTGAGGCAGGGAGCATACAAAATCATCCCAGCAGAGTTTGCAGGGGTGCCTGGTAGAGATGCCATCCCTGGGCTAGAGACTGAAGAGAAAGACACGACAACCTCTCCAATCTTCTCGTTCTATGATACCACAGCCTATTGGCCGTCCTGGTACTACAATTACGATATAAAATTGGGGGAGTCTTTATTTGTATGCCACAGTTACTAAAGCAGTGTTTCAAAACCATTTCTATAAAAGAAAAGTCATTGTTGATCTCTAAAAATATACGGAGGTAGGTGGTGGAGGAGGAAGGCATGAACCTGTATATGGAAATGTGTTTGATTGGAGCAAAATGCAAAACCAGCTTCTGTTTCCAATTACGAGCTTTTGTTCCCTGGCAGTGGCTATCTTCCACCTTGCCTGCTGCCGTGCCTTGCATTACTTGCAGGAGCCACGAATTATTATAACTTAAAATGTGTATTCACCCGAAGAAAGCTGTGATGTGGGCACCAAAAGAGATGCAGACTGCTTAGCCTAAGTTGGCCTTTTCTCCCTTCTATTCTAATAGATCTTTTTTTTCTTTTTGTCACTCAAAATGAGTGTCTGGTGTACTAGCA